>NC_137672.1:600000-825000 GCF_963422515.1 Blennius ocellaris | reverse complement strand
AGAGAGTGTGTGTGTGAGACAACAAAACAAGATGTCGGCTCATCAGATGGTGTTCAGTGACTGTGTGATGTTGTCTTTGATGTGATATGTGTAGGATTGTGAGTTAACAAGTTAGTAAAGCAAAGATTAGCATGCAGACCCTGTGTCTGTGGCAGAGCTAACGTTGGTTACAGGTTGATAATTGCTCCTAGTATCATTATCAATAAAACTCAATCACTGTAAAAGAATCAACACATCTTCCTAAAAGATAAACAGTTCTATCATAGCATCAGGTTTAACTGATCTCAGGTAAAGCCCAGTTGTTGTTACCACTTCCTTGGTGTCTTTAAAGAAGGAGTTCAGTCGTTGTCCAGGCTAGAGGAAAGCTGGTGTCTTCTCTTGTAGTTCGCGCCGGCAAACTGTTGTTGGGGCCATTATGTAGGGATTTACTACCTCATATGGATCACTATTTATGATTTGGTTGGCTATCGATAATGATTAATAATTATCAAAGATAGTTATTAATTATGTTGTTGAAATTTAATCTGATCTGTATCAGAACCTCGGAGCTCCACCTGTCTTAACAGGAAATGATAGCCAATTCAGTTCTATCAGTCTCATAAGAAATACTAAACAGTTAATCAGGAATGTGAATTAATAGTTAAATTAATTACAGTTACCAGAATTAATAGTCAAGGTTAGGGATTTTGGAGTTCTTGACACAGAAGAGGTCGACATTTCATTCACCTTTGTGATCATTAATAACACAGCAAGTATGATTCCAAACATTATATTTATTAACAATGCAAACAAATAAACCACAGATTCTAACTACGTATATACAGCTGGGTGTGTGTAGGTGCATGTGTGTGTGGAGAGAGAAAGAGAGAGAGAGTTGGAGGGAGTGCGTGTGTGTGAGACGTGTGATGGAACTACAAAACAAAATGGCGGATCACAAGAAACTACATTCCAAATGGAGGTTATCAGAGAGCAGGAGGTCTGTCCTGGGTCTCGGCCATGTGCTGATAGCAATGGAACAATAGAAGCTAGCCACAGCATCTGCTTCCGTTGTGTCTCTGCTAAAGGACCATTTCTGGAATGAGTTTATGTGACTGCGATTTGTCTTGTAAAACGTCAGGAGTCATCAGATGGTGTTCAGTTACTGTGTGATGTTGTCTTTGATGTGATATGTGTAGGATTGTGAGTTAACAAGTTAGTAAAGCAAAGATTAGCATGCAGACCCTGTGTCTGTGGCAGAGATAACGTTGATTTACAGGTTGATAACTGCTCCTAATATCATTATCTATAGAACTCAATCATTGTAACAGAACCAACACATCTTCATAAAGTTAAACAGTTCTATCATAGCATCAGGTTTAACTAATCTCGAGTGATGCCCAGTTGTTACCACTTCCTTGAAGGAGTTCAGTTGTTGTCCTGCTGGAGGGAAGCTGGTGTCTTCTCCTGTAGTTAGCACCTCCTGCTAGCTGTGGTTGCTGGTTCTGCAGGCTGAGGAGAAGAAGATGAAGTTGATGTTTCAGGAGTCCTTCTTTACAGCTCCTGGTTGTTCCTTTTGTCCAGACTGAGGAGCTGGTCGCTCAGGTCTGTGATGGTTTTCCTGCTTGTTCAGGAAAACACAAAGAAGTTCTGTGAGGCGTCGTTTCCCTGGTCCCGTCCTGGAGGAACCGGGTGGTTCCCTGGAGAGCAGACTCTGGGTGCTGGTCTCTGGATCAGGGGAAGGTCTGACCCTCGTGGTCGGGTCAGCGGATGAGTTGAGGAGTGAAGGCCTCTGGTTGCAAGAGCGTCTGGTGTTAGCTGTGTGCTAACGCTGGGTGAGTTGAGCTGCTGGGAGCAGCTCGTCAGCAACCCACCTCCTTAGAGTTTGCTTTGCAAGAGAGCGATAATGGAGGCTGGTTGAAGCCTTTTGTTGAACGTGTGAATTCAGAGGTGTCCAAGCCTGAGAGCTTCAGCCAATCAGTGACTGGCTGATTGCATGGGGGAAGAGGCTTGTGAGCAGAAAGGGGGGGGGGGAGGAAGGTCCTGTGGAAGCCCTCCACCCCCACTGGGTGTGATGGGCAATCACATTCCTGGGTCAGAATTCATGTCATGACTGCGTCTCATGACAAATGAATATTGTCTCTCCCCAGAAATGAACCAACTTTCTGTGGTCCTGCAGATCCCAACATCCCTCCTGTGTCTTCAGAAGCAGACTCGATGTGTGATTCTGAGGGCACACACGTTCAGTCCACAGATAAGAAAGTTCATTCATCATTTCATCAGTTCATCAGTTCATTCATGTGGTAACATCTGGACATTTGGTGACCAACTGGGCATTGTTGGTACTATCTATCTCTGCTATGCAAGAGTAGTACAAAACAATCCTTCATGTTATGGAACAAAATTCAGATAAACCACAATGACACTGGCATGATGTGAAATAACTAACTTGTTTCCCACTAGGTGTTAGTGAGACACAGGGTTGTTAGTTAGAATGGGTAAAGGTGAGAAGGAGGAGAGGTGTCACCTTGATGAGAGCTGCATGGAAATGCATGTATATGACTATGTGTAAGTTATACTGAGTCCTAACTAGTGTTTCAAACTAGCTATGTGTCTGACAAGGTTGTGCACAAAATATAATCCAAGTGTACTTGTTAAGTGGACAGTGGTGTTTTGAGTCCAATCAGGAGTTAGGCTTACCAAGTTAATAGCAGGGTGTCTTGCTATTACTGTTTAGGGACGGAGTTTCTGCTGCCGCTGACCACTCAAGTCTGCCTAACTGCAGGAAGCAAGGTGGCTACATTGGATTAGCATTTGTGTTGATGTCAGTGCAGGGATGGACTATGAGGAGCCCTGGAGCGTCTGTGGTTTGCTCGGGGCTCCGGGCGGTAACGCTCCTGGTTGTGGGAGACAGAGAGACGTCGGAGGCGTTGTCCCTGTCTGAGAAGTCCTGACTGTGCCTGGAACTGCCAGAACTGTCAGAGTGGGCGTCGCTGTCAGACCGGTCACTGTGCACGTCTTGGTTTTGAGTCAGAATCTCCCAGTATGGTCTTCTGCAGCTTCTGTTCTGAGCATGGCCATCTCTAGGCAGCTGTGGGATGCAGCGGTTACGCTTCTGGGTTCCCTGCTTTCTCTTCACACCCTCCCTCGACCTGTTGTGAGAGGGCTGTGGGGGAGAACATCTGTTTGACACTGTAGGATTGGGACTGGCAGGTTCAGATTGTTTTGCGATGATTTTAGAAGTGACAGCAGTTTCCCAGACTGCTTGTGTGATCTTCCTGAGCTCATGCATGGATGGAATACCTTTAAGTGTCATGAGTGCAACGTGAACACGTATGGAAGGGTGCAGGTTACGCAAGAACATGGATTTGAACTTTGGGTTCTCTTCCAAGCCTGGTGCGTTTCTACCCTGAAAGTACATGTGTCTCAAACGTTGATAAAAATCCCTGGGATTTTCAAGACGTGAATGTTTAATTTGGAGAGCTGCAACTATACAGTCAGTTTCGTCAATAGCAGAAGAAAATTCCTCCGTCATCGCTTGGCGAAGCTGAGTGTAGTTGTCTTGCACACTGGGAGGTTGTGTTTGGATAAACTTGTGGACCACTCGTGAGCTGGTTTTCTGCAAAAAGATAATCCTTTCCCTGTTGGTGGCGTGTGGAAGATCAACTAGGTGAGTGTCTAACTCTCTCAAATAATCCTCAATATGTTGATCAGAGTTGTCTGGATCAAATATTGGCATGTCTTCTGCTAAAAATGTCAGCTCTTTAAAGCGAGGGAACTTGGATTTCCTCTCTGATAAAGGCAAGACTAAATTAGCATTTGAAAAGGTATGGCTTGAGTCACATACCTCAGGTCTGGGAGGTGTGTTGGGGGGAGCTGTGAAGCAGCTGACCCCCCTTCTCCTGTTGACCTGGGAGTCACAAGATGGATGAGAGGGACTTGGATCAGAGAATCTGGATGATAATCTTACTGTCTCCTCAAAATCTGAGTCGGAAAACTGGGAAGTCAAGTCATTGCTGACTGTGTCTGTTGACAGACAGGTTGCAAATGACTGTAGTCCCAAAGACATTGACTCGGTTGGGACAGATTTCACCGTCTGTGGGGATCCCTTCTCCTCTTCACCAGAGGATGAATCTGTAAAACCAGAGTCACGTTGGCTGGAAGATCTGACTGGGGTTAGATTCTCTGATCTAAGCCTGAACAGTTCTTCTCTTTGTGAGCAGAGTTCTGACTCTGCTGCATGTAGATCTTTTAAGTAGTGTAATGCTTTCCTACTCACTGCTCCAGCTTCATGGAGGAGAGAAGCATTTTGCACTTTTAAAAGTTCTACTTCCTTTTCTAAGTCTGCTTTAATTTTACAGGCGAGGGTGGTTTGCCTATGAAAGATTAGAAGCAAACATCTCAACAATGAACCATGGGATGCAGTCTGTGCATTACCAGAACCATTACTTAGAGAGATTATCTCTTCATTGCATTCAACCAGACTCAATCTGCCAATGAGTTCCGTGAAACCAGGTTTCAAGCTTTTTGCAATTGAAGCGATCAACTTGTCCAAATTATTAATTTCCATTGTTTCAAAAGGGATGGTGATGATGAGGCTAAGATTAAGTTATTGTTTGAAAACTTAAGTGTGTGTTTATGGAGTTGTCTAGCAGACACCATAAAATGTTCCTGTGGTTAGCCTGATCAAAGGATTGTTCTTCTCTATGTGGTGAGGGGGACTCCCTGTGGAGAGAGAGCTTCACACACACAGATAAGATTAGGTAGGAATTTACGATTGTAAATGCGTACCAGGGTTAAAACATACACTATCTAAAATGCATGGCAGTATCAGTTAGGAAAAGTTTTAAATTTAACTCGAGCTGGAATTTGTGAAATAACAGCAAGGTAAAAACTTCACAGTGCTTTTGGTCACTGTGGCTAAAATGCTCTTATGCTGATATGCGTTGGCAGTATCAGCTGATTCTCACTCACTCTTGAAGTATCACACGGCCGGTGGCACTGGTGTGAAAAGTTTCAGGACAATAGAATCACCAACTTTGCTTCTAGTTGCATTGAATGGGTGTCATTCGAATGCTAATGTTTCACTGCAGGGCAGTAACTTGGAGACATCAGCTGGAGCAGCAACTCCAGTGTAACTCAAATGGCTTATTTACTCACACACTGTCTCTCAATTTTGATTCAGTTGTGAATAAAATCATTTTCACCACATCGTACTTTTGTGAGTACGGCTGGATGTCTACTGCGGTAGCAGGAAGACAATGGTGGATGTGAAAGCTTTGGGAGATTTCACACCGGAATCAGAGATTTTTTTGGTTTGTACCAAAGTGTACGCTGATATTAATATTGCACAAATATGAATGAAAGCCGACTTTGCTATGGCCTCACACGGAGCACCATTATGTAGGGATTTACTACCTCATATGGATCACTATTCATGTTATGGTTGGCTATCGATAATGATTAATAATTATCAAAGATAGTCCCGTCCTGGAGGAACCGGGTGGTTCCCTGGAGAGCAGACTCTGGGTGCTGGTCTCTGGATCAGGGGAAGGTCTGACCCTCGTGGTCGGGTCAGCAGATGAGTTGAGGAGTGAAGGCCTCTGGTTGCAAGAGTGTCTGGTGTTAGCTGTGTGCTAACGCTGGGTGAGTTGAGCTGCTGGGAGCAGCTCTTTCAGCAACCCACCTCCTTGGAGTTTGCTTTGCAAGAGAGCAAATGGAGGCTGGCTGAAAGCCTTTTGTCCACGTGTGACTTCAGAGGTGTCAAAGCCTGAGAGCTTCAACCAATCAATGACTGGCTAAATGCGTGGGGGAGTGTCTTGAGCAGAAAGGGGGGGATGAAGGTCCTGGAGAATGTCCCCCCCCTTCCCCACTCTAGGTGTGAAAGGCCCTGGTGGAGGTGCTCCACCGTGAATTCCAAGCTCTTCGTGAGTCGCTGGAATTCAGCCAACAGCAGGTGGCCGACCTAACAGCAGAGAACATCGGACTAAGAAGTGAGATAGACCTGCTGAACCAGGGACTGAGCTGCATGACTCGGGAGAATAAGAACATGAAGGAGTCGATCCTGGACCTCCAAAGCAGGAGTATGCGGGACAACCTCGTCTTCGCGGGACTTCCAGAACGCGAGGAGGAAAACGCGGAAACATCGCTGCGAGGATTCATCCAGGAGCACCTGAAGCTTCCCGAGGACACTGTGAACAAGATCACCTTCGCCCGAGTTCACCGCCTGGGAGGGAGACGACAGGACAATCAGCGCCCGCGGCCCATCGTCGCCAAGTTTGAACATTTCAAACAGAAAGAACTGGTGAAGAGCTGCGGCCGGGAACTACGAGGGACGCACTTCAGCGTTAACGACCAGTTCCCGAAGGAGATCTTAGACCGTCGCCGCTTGTTGTTTCCTGTGAGACTGTCAATACTGTCCCACTTACACATGTGATGTCAGCAGTCTCACCACCCTGGAGTACATTTTTACACAGCAACGTACATGTAAGTATTATCTCCATTTATGAACTTATTTTTCATTGACAGATTATGATGTGTGATCAAATTAGTGATCAAATGTGTGACCAGATTAGCCTACTTTGTTGTTAGCTAACAGTATTGTATTTAGGTAGGTAACACAGTATTGTGTTCGCTAACAGTAGCCAACAGTATTGTTAGCTGCATCTATATAATTTATAGTTTTCTGTGCATTTTAAACATTGTCCTTTCTAGTCTTTTTATTTATTTATCTAAAGTAACATGGCTGCTAGGAGGCCAGCGAGGATCCCTGTGGACCTTGTCATACAACTGATCCAGGACGGATGGGTTATGTAGAGGACTCCTAAAAAACATACAGACTGGTACATCCCAGTTCTTCTCACTTCCATCAGCACCTCTTCTATTATATTATCAGACATGAACAGCTTCCTTGCATCTATTGGGGAGATAGTACAAAACCCAGGTGCAGGCCCTGGCTGACAATTTGGAATATTGTGCCGTGGTGTTTTAGCCTGGTTGGGCGGTCACTCTGCCCAGTAAGAGCCTTAGCGCCTCATTCTGTTGGACACAATATCAATTTCTTCTTCTGAGGACTCATCAGAGGACTCCTCTGTGTCTGACTGGCCTTGTTCAGTGGGGGACGACAGTCTGGGTCGTCTACATCTGAGATGTCACATTCTGAGTCAATGCCTCTGATGGGCTCCAATGATCCAATGATCCAATGATCCAATCTGTCCTGGATCATTTGTATGGAAAGTCCACAGGGATCCTAGCTGGTCTCCTCGCAGCCATGTTACTTTAGATATATATATATAAAAAAAAAACATTAGAAAGGACAATGAATGCACAGAAAACTATAAATTATATAGATGCAGCTAACAATACAGTTGGCTACTGTTAGCGAACACAATACTGTGTTACCTACCTAAATACAACACTGTTAGCTAACAACAAAGTAGGCTAATATGATCACTAATTTGATCACACATCATAATCTGTCCATGGAAATTCATAAATGGAGAGAATACTTACATGTATGTTGCTGGGTAAAATGACCTCTCGGGTGGTGAGACTGCTGACATCAGGTGTGTAAGTGGGAAAGTATTGAGAGTCAAAGTTACATTAGATGTGTGAGATGACATCAGATGTGTATGTGGGACTGTTAGAGTTGCTAAGAATTAAGTTTCATAGAAGATTCCATAGGAACTGCTTGGGGTCATTTTTGACCCCACTTGTGCAAGAGTGGGGTAGTGATACAAAAACTGCAGTTTCTTAAAATTTATGAAAAAATTAATAAAAATGCAAATGGCCTCATGTCAAAAACATGTTTTTTGAGGAATACCTGGAATATGAAGATATTACAACTTTTCATTTTAAAGATGTTGAAGAAAAACAACCCCTGGGGTCATTTTTGACCCCACCTGTGCATCTAAGGGTTAATTTAGTGAAGCTGTTTGAACCAGCTAAAGACATATCTTCTTCCACAACTGCTTCCAAAAGAAATCTGAGGTCTAATGTAAAGAAAAGCTTCATAGTTACAGTGAATTTCACTGTAACATCACATTCACACCACACACGCCTTTTTCATGGTAACAGGCAATTTGCAGCTCATTGCTAAACTTCCTGTTTCAAATAAAGATTTCAACTGATTTCTCAAAACCCATAACATCGCAGCGAAACAAAATAAGATAGAAATGAAAGGAGACTGGAAAGAGACGGAATGCAATGAAACGAGAAGAAACGAGATGAAACGAGACTAGGGATGTCCGATAATATCGGTCCGCCGATATAATCAGCCGATATTATGGGCCGACATTGACTTAAAAATGTAATATTTGGAAATATCGGTATCGGATTTTTACAACCGATATCGGAATTTCCGAGTCTGCATGAACGCAGCATGGGACGTTTACGGCGCGCGCTTGATGACGTTTAACAACAACAAATACAACACGCTGGACTCGTGGCTAAGAAGGAGAAGCCCGGTGAATGAAATGTCCGTGGAGGACTGGAGGCTCAACCAGGCCCTCTTCCCTGCTGGACCAGTACCTGACTGCACCCTGCACCAGTGTTGACAGTGAACCAGTGTTCAGAACCAGTACCTGACTGCACCCTGCACCAGTGTTGACTGAACCACTGTTCAGCACTGGTACCAGTACCTGACTGCACCCTGCACCAGTGTTGACAGTGAACCAGTGTTCAGCACTGGTACCAGTACCTGACTGCACCCTGCACCAGTGTTGACTGAACCACTGTTCAGCACTGGTACCAGTACCTGACTGCACCCTGCACCAGTGTTGACAGTGAACCAGTGTTCAGCACTGGTACCAGTACCTGACTGCACCCTGCACCAGTGTTGACGGTGAACCAGTGTTCAGCACTGGTACCAGTACCTGACTGCACCCTGCACCAGTGTTGACGGTGAACCACTGTTCAGCACTGGTACCAGTACCTGACTGCACCCTGCACCAGTGTTGACAGTGAACCAGTGTTCAGCACTGGTACCAGTACCTGACCGCACCCTGCACCAGTGTTGACAGTGAACCAGTGTTCAGCACTGGTGCCAGTACCTGACTGCACCCTGCACCAGTGTTGACAGTGAACCAGTGTATTCATACAGAACAATCTCCCTCTTACACATGAGGACATGGGGAAAGAAATAGACCAGTTATATGGACGAGTCAACTTCAGTCTTTGTTTTTGTTGCACTTTAAAGGATGGCTGTTTTAATTTTGTGAGCATTTCTGTGCCTTTCTTGTTTATATTTGCACTATTTTGTTACTCTTAAAAGAGATTGAGCCCAGTTTGAGTCTATTATTTGACAAGTTATGTCCAGTTATTCATTCATTGACTGTTTACAACTAATGGACTGAAGATATGCCTCTTCCTTTTTTTTATATTGTCTGTGGTGTTGTTGAGTTTGTTGTTGAGGTTTCTCTCTAACACTAAATAAATATGGCACTTTTTTCCAGAATTTAAGTTGTTGTTCTCTTATTTTTCTCAGTGTGTACATTTGGAAAGCCATGTTTGATTCACATATGCATCCAGTGGGGCGTCACAATAAAATTAGGCATAATGTGTTAATTCCACAGTAGGAGATGTTTTATGTTGTTGTTACCTAACAGTTTTGATGTAAAAAGCCAGCATATATCGGTATCGGTGATATCGGTATCGGTGATATCGGTATTGGAAATTAAGAGTTGGACAATATCGGAATATCGGATATCGGTAGAAAAGCCAATATCGAGCATCAATAAACGAGACAGAACGAAAGTAGACCGGAAAAGATGGAAAGAGAAGAAACGAGGTGAATCAAAAGGAGACGGAACGAGATGGAACAAGAAGAAATGAGATGGAACGGGCGGGAATAAAGCGGAACGAGATGGTCTGGGGCTCGGCGGCTGGGGCCCTCTCTGTGCCGCCGGGGTTGGGTGGGTGGTGGGGGGATGGCCCCTGGGGGTCCCGGCTTGGCGGCTCGGGTCGGGGCCTGGGGCTCTGCGCCCTTTATCATTCTCTTGTGGGCCCCTCTGGCCTGGGGGGGGGATCTCTTCTCTGCACGCTCCGTCTGGTGCCGTCCGGGTAGGGGCGTGGCTCTTCGGGGTTGTTTGTCGGGGCCTCCCTGGATCCGGTGGGCTGCTGGGTACTTCCACTCCTCATTGACGATTTGCTGCGGATTTTTCATATTTTCTGCTATTGTTCTGTCAATGATCAAAATCATACTGTTGTTGTTTTTTTGTTTTGTTTTTTTGTTCTTGATTTTGTTTTGTTTTTTTTTGTTCTTTGTTTTGTATCCTTTTTGTTTTTGCTTTTGTTATCATTCTTGTGATTATTTTGGTTTTTGCTCTGTTGTTGCTCAGGCTGGTTTAATCTCATGGCAGTTGGAAAATATTTGGATCACTGTGATTACTGTATTTATAAAAAAAATAAATAAAATAAAATAAAAATGTAGCACTAACAAGGGTATTGCATGTATCTCCCCACCAAGTCTATCTCTGTCTTTCCTATCCTATCCTCTCCTCTCCTCTATCCTTTCACCCCAACCGGTCCGCAGAATTCCTCCACCTCTGACTCTGGTTTCTGCAAAGGTTTCTCCCTGTTGGGGGAGTTTTTCCTTTCCACAGTCGCAAACACACCTGCTTGCTCATGTGGATATGTTGGGCTTCTCTATTTTCTCTATAAAAGCACATTGGAATGACTGTAATGGATTTAAAAATGTCTTTTGTTAATAAAAAAAAAAAATGTTTTCTAATCTTCAGCTGCTGTAGTTGTTTCGGTTACTCCGTTTCATGACTGGGGAAGGTATATATATATATTTATAATTGTATTTATTCACCATTGCATTGCAGTTAATGCTGTTTGTTTCACTTGAGGTTAGGGTCAATAAAGTACAATATACTTGAAAAAAAAAAAAAAAAAAAAGGAGTTGTGGGTTGAGCCAAATAGTTTATGTTCATGGTGTTAACGGGGATTGTGTTTGGCTTCCACCAGGGTCACATTTCTGAGTGGTTGGGTTCATTACCCGATGAATATACTGTACAGTCATTTGAAATATAAAAGATTATTTTTAATTCAAAAAAAAAAAAAAAAAAAGTAGGTGTCGCTTTCTTGGGTGTATCGACATGTTTGTCCTGCAGACAAACACACATAAAAATGGGTAAAGTAGACGGGGATAGGGGGAGGTAGGGGTGTACCTGTTGGTTTTTTTCCGATGCAGGAATAAAATTTCCTCTAGATCAACAATCTGTTGTCAGACATGACGAGTGATTTCGCTCTGATCCTCAGGTTGAATACCAAATCATGTTCTGGCTCTGTGAGGCGGTCCTGCAGATATCTGCTGCTCGGGGATGCAGGGGCGATAAAACACACGCCTTAGCCCACATGGAAAGAACCTATATGAGGATATATGCACATATATGAAACCTATATGCAGCATATATGCACATAAATGACAATATATATGCTGTATATATGCACACCTATATGTGCACCTATGTGTGCCCATATATGCACACCTATATGCGCATATATGCACACCTATATGTGCCCATGTATGCACACATATATGTACATATATGTGTGCATAAAATATAGGAAAATGGCCAATTTTATATATGCCACATATATCCTAACCTTTATATAGGTTATTTCCATGTGGGCCCACACTGGATGCTGTTATTTGCTCAGTGACCACTAGCGGGAATCGAACCAGGGTCTCCCGTGCACCAGTCCGTTGCCTATATAGGTCCATATATGTGCATAAAATATAGGAAAATGGCCAATTTTATATATGTCACATATATTCAAAACCTATATCAAAACCTCAATTAAAACATATATGTTTATATAGGTTCTGTCCATGTGGGACTTTCCATATATGCAGCATATATATTGTCATATATATGGTCATATATGTGCATATATGTGCATATATGCAGCATATATATGGTCATATATGTGCATATATGCAGCATATATGTGCATATATTGTCATATATGTGCATATATGCAGCCCATACATTGTCATATATGTGCATATATGCAGCATATATGTGCATATATGTGCATATATGCAGCATATATATGGTCATATATGTGCATATATGTGCATATATACAGCATATATATTGTCATATATGTGCATATATGCTGCATATAGGTTTCATATATGTACATATATCCTCATATAGGTTCTTTCCATGTGGGGAAGCACGGGATGCTCATCGCTGCACCTTTCCTCTGCAACGTGGAGCAGGTTGCTCTGGCTGTGTGGGAGAAGGTTGGTTACAGCAGCGTGAAGGCGTATATATATGCATATATATGCTGCATATATGCACATATATGACCATATATATATGCACATATATGACAATATATATGCTGCATATGTGCACATATATGCACATATTTGACAATATAGATGACAATATATATGCTGCATACATGGAAAGTGCCACATGGACAGAACCAGAATATATATACATATAAAGATAGTGGCTCGATAGCTCAGGTGGCAAGGCAACGGACTGGTGAATGGGAGACCCTGGTTTGACTCCCGCTAGGGTCACTGAGCAAATGGTAAATGGTCTACATTTATATAGCGCCTTCCAACCACACTGACGTAGTCCCAAAGTGCTTTACATATCAGCTCATTCACCCATTCACGTTCACATTAACACACCAATGGGACAGAGCTGCCATGCAAGGCGCTAGTCGACCACTGGGAGCAATTTAGGGTCTGCGGTGTAGACTGGGATCGGACCTCTCACTCCGAAGACGACCACTCTACCACCTGAGCCACGGTCGCCCATGATGCCCCAAATAACAGCATCCAGTGTGGGCCCACATGGAAAGAACCTATATAAAGGTTAGGATATATGTGGCATATATAAAATTGGCCATTTTCCTATATTTTATGCACACATATATGTACATATGGTCTAGATTTATATAGATTTATGTATATGTACATATATGTGTGCATACATGGGCACATATAGGTGTGCATATATGCGCATATAGGTGTGCATATATGGGCACATATAGGTTTGCATATATTGGAACATATAGGTGTGCGTATATGCACATATAGGTTTGGAATATATGTGACATATATAAAATTGGCCGTTTTCCTATATGTTATGTACATATATGTACATATATGTGTGCATACATGCGCATATAGGTTTGGCATATATGTGACATATATAAAAAAACCTATATCAAAACCTATATTAAAACATATATGTTTATATAGGTTCTTTCCATGTGGGAGACAATGGAGATTTAACACTTCACTGCTCAAGGATCAAGACTTCCTCACATTCTTTAAAAAACAATGGACACTCTTTTTAGACACAAATGATCTGCCTGGTGTTTCTCCCGGTGTCCTCTGGGAGACAGCTAAAGCTGTCATGAGAGGCAAAATAATTTCTTACTCCTCATACAAAAGCAAAAAGGAAAAAATAAAGGAAAAAGAATTAGAAGATAAAATCAAGACCATAGAGACAGCTCATGCTGCTTCCAATGACGACCGCTTATTAACGGAGTCAAAGAGATTCAAAATGGAGTTGAATGAAATAATTGAACACAAAACACAATTTCAACTACAGAGATTACGCTGGGAGAACTTTGAACATGGAAATAAATCCAGCAAACTCTTAGCCACTCAGCTAAAACGAAATAAAGAAAAATGTACAATCCCCTCAGTTAAAACTCAAAATGGTGAAATCACTTGTGACCCTCAGGAAATAAATACTACTTTCAGAGAATTTTATAAAAAACTTTACTCTTCACAAATTGACCCTTCACAATCTGAAATAGAGACCTTTCTAAGCACAGTTGACCTCCCAAAATTAAAAGACGAACAGATCCAAGGCCTAGAAGCTTCCATCTCAGTAGAAGAACTGCATGAAGCTCTCCAGCACATGCCTGATGGTAAACCTCCAGGACCTGATGGTAAACCTCCAGGACCTGATGGTAAAGCTCCAGGACCTGATGGATACACCACTGAATTTTACAAAGAATTTTGGCCTTTACTCTCACCAATTTTTTTTAGAACAGTTGAGGAAATTAAAGAATCTTCAACTCTCCCCCCACATATGAACTGTGCAAATATCAATCTTCTTCTTAAACCGGATAAAGATCCTCCCATCTAGCTATCGCCCAATATCACTAATCAATGTAGATCTTAAAATAATCAGTAAAACCTTAGCAAGCAGAATAGAAAAAATTACACCCCACATAATACACCCTGATCAAACAGGGTTCATTAAAGGACGACACTCCAC
The DNA here is from genome assembly GCF_963422515.1 of Blennius ocellaris. Classification (NCBI taxonomy): domain Eukaryota; kingdom Metazoa; phylum Chordata; class Actinopteri; order Blenniiformes; family Blenniidae; genus Blennius; species Blennius ocellaris. The sequence continues at coordinate 810,757 of NC_137672.1, read as the reverse complement.
TAACAACACACGCAGATTAATTAATCTTATAGACCACTGCCACCAGAATAAACAAAAGGCCATTATCACCTCCTTAGATGCAGAAAAAGCTTTTGATAGGGTAAATTGGAAATTTCTACTCGCTACACTACGGAACTTTGGATTTGAACAAAATTACCTCTCCTGGATTAAAACATTGTACACTTCACCCAGTGCCTGTGTTAAAACAAATGATCAAATTTCCTTTTTTACAATTTCAAGTCACTTCCAGATTCACATTACAGCTCATACACATTCACCGTTATACCCACCAAATGTGTAGAGGCTTTAATATAGTTATGTTATAGAAAGAATGGAAATAGACACCCCACCCATAAAACTTATTTTTATTTTATTTGTTTAGAATTAGTTGGTTCAAATACAAGCTCTTTTGAGTCAAGTGTAATTCCTATACTGTCCATTAGACGGCGCATGTCGGGAAATAAACGGCTTCAACGCATGTGCTCTCTCTTTTCTTTATCACAGGTTGGTAAATACTTAAGATTCACAAATGTAAAGCATATTATCTGGGTTGTAACATGTCAAGGATAATTTTGTGTGAGTAAGGAGTCGTAAAACTAAGTTTTACCGGAGTTTTTGAGTGAAATGTGAACCGTGTTGATGCTAACCTGCTAAGCTAATAATCCCACATGGAAAGAACCTATATAAACATATATGTTTTAATATAGGTTTTGATATAGGCTTTGAAAATATGTGACATATATAAAATTGGCCGTTTTCCTATATTTTATGTACATATATGAACATATATGTTTCTAGTGACACACATCTTCTAGGTGGGTTTTCTAATGCTGTGTGTGTGTGTGTGTGTGTGCGTGTGCGTGTGCGTGTGCGTGTGCGTGTGTGTTTGTTTAACCCTCTGGGGCCGATTGACGCTCCAGAGCGTCAAAATCACATGAGCGTAATAAAAGGCAGTGACGTCACAGTGTAGCGTCATCTGGTTCAGTCATTCAATCCGTGCCGAAAGTGGAGATGTAAAACTACAAAATTGTTTTCAAATTATGTTGATGTTATGTTGTGGTATGTTGAAATTATGTTGGAGATATGAGGAAAACTGTGTCCGTGTTTTTCCGCGTCATTTTAGGGTGAGTAAGGTGCACCAAGAGCGCTTCCAAAATGAAGTGAAAGGAGCAGAGATTCAAAAAATAACGGTCGGAATATAACAGTATGCCTTTCACACATTGGTTGAGAAGAAGAGCCCATGTCCAATCAAAAGTTTTCACAGGTGGCGGTTACATTTCAAATCGCTCACCTGTGCAAAACTTTGCATAGCGAGCGGCGGCGAGAGAGCGAGACGGAGCGAGCGAGAGCGAGTTACGATTTACATCAGCAAATTAGCGATTATTACCGTGATTTAGCCGTGTAAATACTCAGGAGTGAGTGAGATTAGAGTGGAGTGTTTTTTAGTTTCGTGTGGACTCTTTTTTTTCCCGATCAAGACAATGAGGCGCCTTCTGAACGTGGATCAGGCGCTCCGTCTTTTTTATGAAGAAGAAGGAGAAGAGCACATCGAGTCAGACAGTGAGTTTGATACTGACTCCGATGATGATATTGATGACCCCAGCTTCGTTTTGGAAGAGGGGAGAGATGGACAAGTGGGAACAGAGGAGGAGAGAGAGGATCCTTGGAGGAGCGCAACGCAGCTCACCGTTGCGCACCGTCCCGCTGCGCAGCGCCCCGCTTTGCAGCGCCGTGCAGTTCAGCGCAACTCGACGCAGCGCAGCTCAACGCAGCGCAGCAGGTCCACACGATCCAGATCTCCAAGAGAAGACAGCAGGTCAGAGACGATGGAGCAGCCACGCTGCTCTGATGCATGGAAGACTGAGAGGGATGTTGACTCTGGTCCTGAGGTGAGCAGATTTCAACCCAGGAGAACACCAGGAGTCCAGTTGGACACTCACTCCACCCACACACCAAAGGACCTTTTCCTCTTGTTTTTTGGCACTGATTCAGTGAAAGCTATCTGCAGAAATACCAATAAAAATGCTGCAAAAAACAAAGAGGCTGGGAAGAAATTTGCATGGACCGACATAGAACAAGAGGATTTGCACAAGTTCTGTGGACTCCTGCTCTACATGTCGCTGATGTCTCTTCCCAGTGTAAAAGACTTCTGGAAACATAACCACGTTCTGTCTGCACCTCTTCCCCCTCGAGTCATGCCCAGAGACAGATTCTTGTCCATTCTTTGGAATATTCACCTGAGTGATCCTGAGGAGGACGTGGAAAATGACAGGAAAAAAGGAACACCAGCACATGACAAACTTTTCAGAGTCAAGCCGCTTTATGATGACATCCGCACTGCCTGTCAAGCTTACTACCATCCAAAGAGGGAGCTGGCAGTGGATGAAAGGATGGTGGCAACAAAAGCCAAAACTGGCATGACTCAATACATGAAAGATAAGCCAACTAAATGGGGACTGAAACTCTTTGTTTTGGCTGAGTCATCCACTGGTTACACCATCAGGTTCGACTTTTACACTGGGAAAAGAACAACCTCCAGTGAACATGGGTTGTCGTATGATGTGGTGATGAACCTTGTGCAGCCATCCTTTCTTGGCACTGGGTACCACATCTACGTGGACAATTTTTATACAAGTCCCAAACTGTTCATAGAACTGGAGAAAATGAAGTTTGGAGCATGTGGGACGTACAGGGAGAACCGGAAAGGCTGCCCCAGAGGCAAGGAAAATGCGCTCACCAAAAAAAGTGAGAGAGGATCTCTGAGGTGGATCCGTGAGGGGCAGCTGGTGTTTGTAAAGTGGATGGACACGCGAGAGGTGGCTGTGTGCTCCACCATTCATCCTGCAGTGATACAACAGACTGCCCGGAGGAGAGTGAAGGACAGAGATGGACACTGGATGGTGAGAAACATCCCCTGCCCCAAACCAATAACAGAATACAACAAACACATGGGTGGGGTTGATTTATCAGACCAGCTGCTGCAGTACTACTCGGCTCATCGCAAAACTGCCCGGTGGTACAAGACTGTTTTGCTCCACTTCCTCGACATTGCAACGACGAATGCTTACATTCTTCATCGAGAGTTGTGCAATGTGAAGGAGGGGCAGCCAATGTCCCACAAAAACTTCCTGGTGGAGCTGGTCTGTCAGCTTTGTGACACAGATGCAGCAGGTGTCCCCCAGAGCAGGAGAGCTGACCACATCCCTGTCCCCATCATTGCAGCCTCCACCGCAACAGCCAAAGGCAGGCTAAAATGTAAGCATTGCCTGCAGGTTCACAACAAAAGAAAAGACACTCCATGGAAATGCCAGGCCTGTGATGTGCCCCTCTGTGTGCTGTTAGATAGAAACTGTTTTTCTGAGTGGCACAAATAGTAATAGTCACTTGATATTGTATGTGTGACCTTTTGTAAAAAAATTTACAAAAAACGCCTGAGTCATTGCTTCTTATTTCAATGTAAATACTTGTATATAGCTGTTTTTTTAGCCCTGTTTTGATTAATCTTTGAAGAATATAGTTCATATTTACTTTACAAGTAAACAAAATGATTCGTTAACCATGTCTGTGAATTTTATAGTCAATAACTCTAGGTTTTTTCCATCCGAATTTTTAGCTTTATGGTGTTTTTAGATCCACTGTGTTAATACAGTATGCCATACTGACGAAAATACTTCAGAAATGCATTTATGAGGTTGTCCTGAACAAAATGACACCAAACAAGGCAAGGTTTAAGGATTTTATCTCTGAGATATAAAGGAAAAATCAACTGTAGTGAAAAACGGCACAAAATGCTTCAGGCCCCAGAGGGTTAAGATTCCAAATTCTGACTGGTTAATTAAACATGGGAGTGTGTGTCTGCCAATATATGATATCATGACAGTTGGATTGTGGTTTTAGTGTGGCTAAAACAGTGGAAATGCATTACTATTAAAACAAGGGAGGGGGTATAGAAATAGAAAGTAGGAAACCAAAACCAAATTAAAGCTGCAAGCAGCATTGGCCGGGACCTCATGAAAGACCGCCTGTCGGGGTGGGCACAATCCTCTAGACTGGTTGATTATCATTTTTTAAGTTAACATTTTTTTTAATGACTTTTATTTTGAAAAAACGGCGTAAAAAAACAGCTAGTTAGCTAGTGATTCGTGACTGCTGCGCCCCCATTAGGCCACCTACCAAATTTCAGCTCAATCAGACAATGTTTGCTAGCATGCTAACGGGCATGCTAGGCCGCAAGCTAGCTCAGCTGCCTTAAAATGTCTGTTGGGTACTCTCCAGGTGCTCCCGATCCGGAATCTGGTCTTACTTCAATTCTGGTGTGAATGACACAGCACTTATGGAACAATAATAGTTTTTCAAAAACATTCACCAACATGAATTTGAGGGCCTTAGACCAGGCCTTCTACGGAGGTCAGTGCGATGCATGAGAGTAACCTGGTGGAGTGCTGGGCCTAGGAGGCCCGGCACTAGTCGGCGGCGTACGAATTACAAAATTCGTCGAGGTCCCTAATAATATACTCCTCAGTCCTGCATGCAGTTTGTCCTGACTGTAGACGGTGCGTTCAAGGACCTCCAGGAATAGTTCGTCTTGAAACTTGTTTGGACCATAAATCTGCAGCCAAACGTCGTCGTTTCCTCCTTCAGTCACTGCAGGTTGATAAAAACACTGTTAAATAAACAACGATGTTGTTGAGAACCTGTCAGGACAAGAGGACAGAATTATTTAATGAGTCTTCATGGACAAAATATGATCAACATCAGTCTCTGATTCAGATCCTTCAAGGCCTTCAAGGCCCTGACGGTCCGCCACTGTCACAGAGAACCAAGATGGCGCCGGTGTGTCTGGTACGCCGCTTGGCTCTGCTCAGTCTAATTTGTTTTATGCTGCTTTTAACTTCTGTCACAAGGACCATCGACTCACTGCTGGTGTATAATCGTCAGGAACTACTAATAATACAACAGACGGTGCAATCGTGTACCATTCGTGACGCAAACAAGTCAAATGCTTTCTACCTGGCCGACCTGCCTGAGCACCTCGTCCGGGTGAATATGCCGCTTCCCAAGAAACGCAAATGCCGGGGAGTGCGATCCGGTCGGCTCGTGAAGTTGAAAGCCTGGCTGGCCCTTTCTCCCGGCGCGGTGTGGTCCTCGGATCTTCCACGAGACTACAGAGACTGCTTTCGTCGTTATGTCTCTCCGACGGACACTCGCTCCTGTTGGCACCTGGTTGGTGCCCATTCTTGGACACCGGGAGGATTTCTGCGCGCTGCGCCCTCACCGCTCTTCTTTCCGGGGCTCTGGCGGTGTGTCCCCGGCTAACCTCAGGCCGCTGAGCCGGGCAGCTCACGCGGCTACCACAGCTTCAACGAGGTGCGCACTCGTGAACGCGAGGTCTGTGGTGAATAAGACTTTCATCCTGCAGGACTTCTTCACATCGTGCACTTTGGATGTACTTTTTTTAACAGAGACTTGGATCAACACCGGTGAGTCCACCGCTTTCTCAGAGCTACTACCTCCAGACTGTACTTTTATAAACGCACCGAGAACCACCGGTCGTGGCGGAGGTATAGCTACTATTTTAAAAAACTGTTTTTACCACAAAGTGGTATCTGAGTGGTCATTTTCTTCATTTGAACTGAGCTGTTTCGAGCTCCGCCAGACTGACCCAGTACTGTGCGCTGTCGTCTACAGACCGCCGAAGCACAACAAGGATTTTATGAGAGACTTTTATGAATTTATTGCTTGTGTGCTCACGCGTTATGACAGGGTTTTAATTGTCGGAGATTTTAATGTGCACGTATGCTGTCCCTCTAAGCCAATGGCCAGCGAGTTTTTGGACTTGGTGGAAGCTTTTAATTTAACACAGCACGTCACTGACCCAACACAAGTGCACGGGCACACGCTGGACCTTGTGTTGTCTTGTGGTTTTTCTGTTGACCATGTCCTTGTCGGAGATGCCGTGTTCTCTGACCACAGCCCTGTCACCTTTGATTTTATTTTGGACTTGGAGGTGAAGCTGTCTCCCGTGCGTCATGGTCGTGTTATCAAGCCGGGCACGGCCGTTGCTTTTTCTCATCTTTTTACTGCATCGGCACTGGATCTTCTAAACTCCGCTGCATTTATGGACACGGAGCAATTGATGAACTCTTTTATTTCCACCTGCTCTGAAGTCCTGGACAGTGTTGCTCCACTTAAAGCCATTTGTCCCAAGCCAAAGCAGGAACCGTGGCTCAATGACACTACGCGCGCAGCTCGGCGTGAGTGTCGGAGGGCGGAGCGTAGGTGGAAGAAGGATCGCTTGGAGGTCTCGCACCAGATTCTTAGAGAGTGCTGGAGAAATTATCAGAGTGCTGTTAAAGCTGAAAAAACGAAATATTTCTCAGACTTGATTTTAGATAATATCAGTAAGCCTCGAGTTCTTTTTAAAACTATTGGTTCTGTTTTTAATCCGAGTCTGTCCACTTCATTGGAGATGTCAAAGAAAATGTGTGAACAATTCCTCTCCTTTTTTAATGAAAAGGTTGCTGCTATTAGGGCCAACATATCTCCCTCTTCATTGTGGTGTTCTTTATCCACTCAGTGCTCAGCTGTTTTTGATCAGTTTGAGTCTGTGACACTGTCTGTGCTCACAGGTATAGTTTCTAAACTAAAACCTTCCTCCTGTCTCACAGACCCAGTCCCTCCTCGCTTTTTTAAAGAGGTTTGGGGCACCATTGGCTCTTCTGTTAGGGAGATCATCAACAGCAGCCTGGCTTCTGGCATAGTGCCCTCCTTTTGTAAGAAAGCTGTTGTAGAGCCTTTGATTAAAAAACCTGGCCTTGACCCTGCAGTTTTAGCACACTACCGTCCAATCTCCAAATTACCTTTAGTGTCTAAAATTTTTGAAAAATGCGTTTTTGCACAGTTGCAACCTTTTTTAGATGCAAATGGCACCTTAGATCCTTTTCAGTCAGGTTACAAAGCTTTGCACAGTACTGAATCTGCACTTTTAAAGGTTTTTAATGACCTGTTTTTAATGACTGATTCTGGAGGCTCTGCCATTTTAGTGCTTCTAGACCTCACGGCTGCTTTTGACACAGTCGACCACACAATTCTTTTAAACCGCCTAAGAGATTGCGTGGGTGTCAGGGGGACCGCGTTGGAGTGGTTTAAGTCCTACCTGTCGGGGAGGTCCTTCTCCGTCAGGCTGGGGGACTCCACCTCTTCTTCTGCCCCGCTTCACTGTGGAGTCCCCCAGGGATCTATCCTGGGACCCATTCTTTTCGCCTTATATCTCCTCCCACTTGGAGAGATTTTTAAAAAGCATGGCATGTCTTATCATTTTTATGCAGATGACTGCCAAATTTACATGCCCATTGCCAAGAATGAGCACAGCCCCCTGACACCCCTGCTCCACTGTCTAGGTGACATTAAGGCTTGGTTAGCCCAGAATTTTTTAAAACTGAATGAGGGAAAAACCGAAATTATGGTATTTGGATCAGCCCTCACGGACTTGGGATCACTCGGAAATTATTTGCATCCCAAAGTCACCAGCCTTGGCGTCACCATAGACAGTGATTTTAGATTTGATAAACAGATAAATGGCGTTTTAAAATCGGGCTTTTATCATCTTCGACTTTTATCTAAGGTTAAGCCGTTTTTATCTTTAAATCTTTTTGAGCAAGTCGTGCACGCTTTTATTTCTTCTCGTCTGGACTACTGCAATGCACTTTATTCTGGCATTAGCCACAAAGCACTTTCCCGCTTGCAGTTAGTCCAGAACGCTGCGGCACGACTTTTAACAGGGACCAAAAAACGAGAACATATTACCCCAATCCTCGCATCTTTGCACTGGCTCCCTGTTAATTTTAGAATTGATTTTAAAATTTTGTTGTTTGTTTTTAAAGCTTTGAATGGACTGGCCCCTCAGTATATTACAGACCTCATTCAAATTTACCAACCCCCTCGCGCTCTGAGGTCTGAGGGCCAGCTCCAGCTCATGGGTCCTAAGACCAAGTGCAAAACAAGAGGGGACAGAGCGTTCTCCGTTGTAGGCCCTAGGCTGTGGAACGCTCTGCCCCTCCACGTCCGAACAGCCTCCACTTTAGACTGTTTTAAAGCTCGTCTTAAAACCCACTTTTATTCTCAGGCTTTTAACGCCGCGTGAGTCGTGTGGTCCCCTGTGTCTTTTACTTATTGTTTTATTTATTTATTCTCATTTATTTTATTGCTTTTTAAGCGTCTTTATTTTTCCATTTATTCTTTTGAATTGTCTTTATTCTTATTTGTAGTTTCTTAATGTGTTTGTAGTTTTTCATCTGTTTTGATTTTTATTCTATGGTTTTATACTTATTTAGTGTTGGACTGTTTAGTTTTTATGTGCAGTATGTGAAGCACTTTGTAAACGCTTCGTTTTTAAAAATGTGCTATATAAATAAAGTGGATTGGATTGGATTGGTCACTTCTATTTCTCAAAAAAAAACTAAACAAAGAAACGATGACTAAATAAATAGATGAAAATAAATAAATGGATACATGCAATACTGTAAATACTAAAATTTGAATAAATAAATACATAAATTGACATTTTAAAATTTTAATAAATAAATAAGTAAATAAAAGACATTTAATTAAGTTTTAATATTTAAATAAATAAATACCTAAATTGCCATTTTAAAATTTATATAAAAAAATGAATAAATTTTTTTAAATAAATACATTTAATTAGGTTTAAATATTTAAATAAATACACAAATAAATATATATGTGTGTATATATATATATATATATATATATACTGTATATATATATATATATATATATATATATATATACATAATAAGTAAATAGATATATAAATAAAACACTTTGTCTCATGTCATTTCTTTGTATTTCAACAATAACCTGGTTTTCATCACTGTGTTCAGATTCTACGTCTCCATTGTTCCATAACTGGACTCATTTGACTGAAATGTTCCTTCCTGTGGTTCTAAACTTTACTTTGTTGAAGGTTTCTACTTGACTCTTTTTACCGTCGTTACTCATGCAGGTGATTCAGACACTTTCCTTCACTCTTTTAGAATCTATATGTTTCAGAAACACTACCCTTCTCATCATTAAAGGATTCATAAACATGAGAAAATGACCTAATATGTCATAAAGGGTTGAATCAAAGAGCCATTTCCTTTGTTTTTTTTATTTTAAAAAGCCACAGCAGTACATCAAAGGGTTTCAAAGTGTCTGAGACAGTAACAGTCTCGAGCAACACACTGAATATTTGTACAAATACAATCTTCAACTTTATGTGACCTTCAGCTTCGTACCGTCTGAAAAACCGTGTCGACCAGCAAACAGAACCAGAAGAGACTTTATGGTCATGAAACAGGAGAGAACGGCTATAGATGTATATCGGTAGGTGTGTAACCTGGTGGTCTCTACAGGACGCTGGCCTCAGAAGAGCCATCCTGCTGGATCTACAGCGTCACGGTGATCCTCAGGGCTTTTTGGAACCAGGGGTAGAACAGGACGTAGATCAAAGGGTTCAGGCAGGCGTAGATCAGGGCGTGGAACAGGGCGTAGATCAAAGGATTCAGGCAGGCGTAGATCAGGGCGTAGATCAGCAGGTTCAGACACAAGTTGGAGTAGAACAGGAATATCCTGATCTCCACACCCCGTCTACCTTCTTCTACCTTCTTCTCTCTTCTTCTCTTGTTGACACTTCATCTCTTCCACGTCTCTTATTGACAGATATTGAGGATTATATGAAAATAAAGTCAAGCTAAAGCAGTACATTTGGAGTCGGACGGTCGGTCAGGGAGCAAATTCATAAGGTGGAGGCTCAGTGGAACCCAGAAGTGGATTTTTGTAGTACGGCCCCACCTACAAGACAAGACAAGACAAGACAAGACAAGACAAGACAAGACTGTCAGGATTTTAATCAAAACAACCACGTTGCTAATAGACGTTATATTTACCTGTGGGTGTGGCTGAGCGGGGTCCACAGCCTCTGGCTGGAAAGGGGGCGGAGCCTGAGCAGCGAGCGCACCGTCGGCAGTCTGAACGACGACTTGTGGCTGCTAGAAGACGAGAGACACAGAATGTCACTGAGGCCCCGTTTCCATGACGACGATTCACATTTTAAACATTTTGAAAAAGATGCCTGTTTACATGGAAACTGCAGAAATGCTGACAAGTTTTTTATGCCACTAGTTGGTGCTGTTGTTCATTTTTGTAATAAAATCACACATACACACACACACACACACACACACACACACACACACACACACACACACACACACACACACACACACACACACACACACACACACACACACATACACACTCACACACACACAACGTTCTAGTGGACAGACGACCAAGCTAGATTGTTATTATTCCAAGCACTTTGAGAGAACGGGTCCTGGCCATGGTCCACGGTGGCCATCTTGTAAAGGTCAAACGAGGCTGCTGGGTCCTGGTATGGTGACCAGGTATGGTAAACAGGTATGGTGACCAGGTATGGTCACCAGGTATAATGGCCAGGTATGGTGACCTGGTATGGTGGCCAGGTATGGTGACTTGGTATGGTGACCTGGTATGGTGGCCAGGTATGGTGACTTGGTATGGTGACCAGGTATGGTAACCAGGTATGGTGGCCAGGTATGGTGACCAGGTATGGTCACCAGGTATGGTGACCTGGTATGGTGACCTGGTATGGTGGCCAGGTATGGTGACTTGGTATGGTGACCTGGTATGGTAGCCAGGTATGGTGACCAGGTATGGTGGCCAGGTATGGTGACCAGGTATGGACAGAGACATCGAGGTCAGAGACTGCGTCCTGCCTCACCAGTAGTAAAACCGGCCCAGCTCTCCTTCCTGTTACTGCAGCTCTCCTTCCTGTTACTGCAGGTTTCCTTCCTGTTACTGCAGGTTTCCTTCCCTTTCCTGCAGCTTTCCTTCCTGTTACTGCAGGTTTCCTTCCTGTTTCCATCCTGTTACTGCAGGTTTCCTTCCTGTTACTGCAGGTTTCCTTCCCTTTCCTGCAGCTTTCCTTCCTGTTACTGCAGGTTTCCTTCCTGTTACTGCAGGTTTCCTTCCTGTTACTGCAGGTTGCCTCACCTCCCGGCAGCAGCCGCAGGTTTCACTACTGCAGAACACGGCCATGGTGATTGAAACGATGAACTGCAGCAGCTGGAACAGGGCCAACAGGGCGGAGAAAACCATGTCGTAACCCTGCAGAGAGGAAGTGAGGATCTGCTCAGAGGAACGGCGGCAGCAGGAGACACGTCAAACATAAAGCTCTGGGCGTCTTCGCTCACGCTGGAGTGAACGTAAACCCTAACAGGAGCCTGGTTACCATGGAAACAACCATTAGCGTTCTTCCGTCAACGGGGTGGTATAAGACCTCCAGGACGTAGAGAATGGTTCCGATTCCAGCAACAATCGCCGCGATGATGTTCAACACCAGAGAGGCGTTGATCTGGAGGGACGGGAGAAATTAGACGGAAACAATCTTTAGAATGTCAGATTTTTTTTCTTCAAAACTTCATAAATGATAAAAATTTCACATTTTTTTTCCTCAAATGCACGAATCTGCTTCACTCACCAGACAAAGGCTGGCCTTCTTCTCTGCAGCCACCGTCACTGATCCAGAGGCAATGTACTGCAAAACATAATTGTAGGGATTTCTTACCACATAAGGATCAACATTTATGTTTTGGTTGGCTATCGATAATGATTTATAATTATCAAAGATAGTTATTAATAATGTTATTGAATTTTAATCTGATCTGTATCAGAACCTCGGAGCTCCACCTGTCTTAACAGGAAATGATAGCCAATTCGGTTATATCAGTCTCATAAGATATACTAAACAGTTAATCGGGAATTTGAATTAATAGTTAAATTAATTACAGTTACCAGAATTAACAGTAAAGGTTGAAGTATTTTGGAGTTCTTGACACAGAAGAGGTCGACATTTCATTCACCTTTGTGCACATTAACAAAACAGCAAGTATGATTCCAAACATTATATTTATTAACAATGAAAACAAGTAAACACACATTCTAACTACCTATATACAGCTTGGTGTGTGTGTGTGTGTGTGTGTGTGTGTGTGTGTGTGTGTGTGTGTGTGTGTGTGTGTGTGTGTGTGTGTGTGTGTGGAGAGAGAGAGAGAGAGAGAGTTGGAGGGAGTGTGTGTGTGTGAGATGTGTGATGGAACTAGAAAACAAGATGGCGGATCACAAGAAACTCCATTCAAATAGAGGTTATCAGAGAGCAGGAGGTCTGTCCTGGGTCTCCACCACGTGCTGGAGAACAATGGAACATGGAAGCTAGTCTTTAGCGTCTGCTTCCTGTGTGTCTCTGCTAAAGGACCATTTCTAGAATGAGTTGATGTGAATGAGACTTGTTTTGTAAAACGTCAGGAGTCATCAGATGGTGTTCAGTTACTGTGTGATGTTGTCTTTGATGTGATATGTGTAGGATTGTGAGTTAACAAGTTAGTAAAGCAAAGATTAGCATGCAGACCCTGTGTCTGTGGCAGAGCTAACGGTGGTTTACAGGTTAATAACTGCTCCTAATATGACTATCTATAGAACTCAATCACTGTAACAGAACCAACACATCTTCATGAAGTTAAACAGTTCTATCATAGCATCAGGTTTAACTCATCTCAGGTAAAGCCCAGTTGTTGTAGCCCTGTAGTTAGCACCTCCTGCTAACTGTGGTTGCTGGTTCTGCAGGCTGAGGAGAAGAAGATGAAGTTGATGTTTCAGGAGTCCTTCTTTGCAGCTCCTGGTTGTTCCTTTTGTCCAGACTGAGGAGCTGGTCGCTCAGGTCTGTGATGGTTTTCCTGCTGGTTGAGGAAAACACAAAGAAGTTCTGTGAAGCGTCGTTTCCCTGGTCCGTCCTGGAGGAACTGCTTGGTTTTCCTGGTTGATGGGAGATCAGACTCTGGGTGCTGGTCTCTGGCTCAGGGGAACCCACATGGAAAGAACCTATATGAGGATATATGCACATATATGAAACCTATATGCAGCATATATGCACATATATGACAATATATATGCTGTATATATGCACATATATGCACATATATGACAATATATATGCTGCATATATGCACATATATGACAATATATATGCTGTAAATATGCACATAAATGCTGCATATATGCTGCATATATCCACATATATGACAATATATATGCTGCATATATGCACATAAATGCTGCATATATGCACATATATGACAATATATATGCTGCATATATGCACATATATGCTGCATATATGCACATATATGACAATATATATGACAATATATATGCTGCATATATGGAAAGTCCCACATGGACAGAACCTATATAAACATATATGTTTTAATATAGGTTTTGATATAGGTTTTGAATATATGTGACATATATAAAATTGGCCATTTTCCTATATTTTATGCACAGATAGGTGCATATTTATATATATAGTGGCTCGAAGTCCTAACAACTCCTAACAAAGACCTAACAACTCCTAACCAAGTCCTAACAAGTCCTATCATATCGGAACGCAGTCCTAACTGGTCCTAACGGGTCACGTGGTACAATACGTCATGTCATCAAAACTCCGCCCCCCTGAGACGTGCCTGCACAACACTTGAGGAAGAGAGGAAAAGGGAAGAAAACTAAGAGGTACCTCCAGTAAATTCATTATTGTTCTTTTCCCTAAGTCTATATCAGTTTCGTGTTGTCATACTACCGTCATAGTCGCTCCTAATATCATAACTGCTTCATAATTCATAATTGCGCGATTATGAATCCCGTAAAAAATTGGAGGTGGTTCACTTTTAAATATAAATGTATATATCTATAAGTAGACATATTTATCGATATGTCCTGTATGCATACATATATACTTGTATGCAAACATGTATATTATGTCTTGGACTGTACGGGGAATATTTAACTGAATTCCCTTCGCTTTTCATTCTGCTCGCGGGACGTTATCACGAACCGTCGGTGGATTATGATTTAATAAGCATTATTTATTCTCCGATCGATGGCAATGTGCCCACTCCATAGAAGACTTAAATACTCTTTTTATTGGTGCGTGCATGTGCAATATTGCATGCAACAATAGGTTACGTTAATTTGCTCTTTTATTATGACGACTGTACTCAAAAAATAAAGACGTATATCTTGTGTAATTTTTGCATGTGTATATAGTATGTGTAATGTATAAAAATTATATAGTGTATGGATTTCATCGTAATATTGCATAATTATTATTTTAATATAATATAAATTACTTCTTTTTCTTCTTCTTCTTCTTCTTCTACTTCTACTTCAGTTTTACTTCTACTTATTATTATTGTTAATAATATTATTATACTCAATTATAATATATAATATATTTTATAATAATAAAACATGATAAATCTCAAAGACAGACCTTATTTCTTGAATAAAAAATAAAATCTTTCTTCTCTGACGGCCCAGTGTGTATTCTGGGCTGTATTCAACCATGTGTATTTGTTTATTATTAAAGAGAAGACATTTTTAAATACATTACAGTCATTCCAACGTGCTTTTATAGAGAAAATAGAAAGCAAGCAGGTTTGTTTGTGACTGTGGAAAGAAAAACTCCCCCATAAGGGAGAAACTTTGTAGAAACCAGACTCAGAGGTGGAGGATGGAGGAGAGGAGAAGAGAGGAGAGGAGAGGAGAGGAGAGGTGGAGGAGAGGAGAGGATAGGATAAAGGAGAGGAGAGGAGAGGAAAGACAGAGATAGACTTGGTGAAAAAAAATCATGTCTATTCTGCTCATTCACAAAAACATTCTTCCCTTTTCTTTGCTGTTCTCAATGTGTTGTTTGTGTGTTTTTGTTTGTTTACAACAGGCGAACCATCGCTGTGGAACACCTTCTCACACAGTCCAACAGGGAGACTGTCCCCAGCAGGACAGTGAGCTGGACATCACTGGACCAGATCTGCAGGAGGAACGTCCTGATGTCAAATCAGTGATCAGCTGATCTCTGTGAGAGAGCACCTGAAGAGCCCCCTGTGGGACACCATGGACTCTTCCCCTCCTCACAGTCCCTCTGGCCATGGTGACTCCACTCATCCATCATCTCAGGTAATGAAGGATTGAACAAGAATGTTTTACAGGCACTGAACATAGAAATTATTCATTTGTACATGCTGTGAAGAACTCGGTACACAATGTTTCAGAGTTTCCAGGAGCAATTTGTGCCACATTTTTAACACCATGCACTGAAAACAACCTACAGAATAAGAATACAAGTGATCAAATCATTGCCAGAGTTTCAGCTGGAACCTTGTCAATTAGAAACCGTACCAGAGAGGGATTATTGATGTTCAGCATAGTGAACCTGTTCATTCTGGTCATCACATGACAGGAAGTGACCTCCACACAAAGTAATCACATGTGTCCAGGCATCATTTCTAATGATTGTGTCTTTCTTCCAAGGATACTAGTACCAAGGATACTAGCACCAAGGATACTAGCACCAGCAGCCACCACCAGCCCCATCTCCCACCTGGTCCATGTTTCCCCACCAGCAGCCACCACCGGCCCCTTCACCTGCCTGGTCCTCCCTTGGACAGAGTCAACAGCTGCAACCAGCTGCTTGGCCTCAGCATCAGCTGCACCAACCTCCACCAGCGCCACCATCTGTCTCCCCAACAGCCCTTCATCACCCCCCCTCTGTCCCCTCTTCATCTTCAGGTTCCTCTGCATTGACACAAGACGTGTTTCCTTCGTACTTGAACTGTCAATTAAAATGGAGGCACCAGCGGGCAGCACTTGAAGATGAGAAGCCATGGAGAGGGGGGAGACACCAAAAAAGCCCCCTTTCAAGGAGGACTATTATGACACATGTAAAATGTGTGGCCTCTCAAAAAACAAGAGCACTGGCCACACTCAAATAAAGGGGAAATAGTACTGTCCAGCCTCTGGCAAGACTGTGACATAATGGAGAGAGAGCCTGGAAAAATAGCTTCTGTCTTCTTTTTATTGCAATATTTTTGTTGGGTCAAATCTAAGATGCAATCATCTGTCAGTTTTGTGTGCACAAATAAACTTCATTTCTTTGTAAATAGTTACAAAAGTGCCTTTTTTCCGTTTTGTGTGCATAAATAAACTTCATTTCTTTGTAAATAGTTAAAAAAGGGCCTTTTTTCCATTTTGTGTGCACAAATAAACTTCATTTCTTTGTAAATAGTTAAAAAAGTGCCTTTTTTCCGTTTTGTCCCACATGGAAAGAACCTATATGAGGATATATGCACATATATGAAACCTATATGCAGCATATATGCACATATATGATAATATATATGCTGTATATATGCACATATATGACAATATATATGCTGCATATATGACAATATATATGCTGCATATATGCACATAAATGCTGCATATATGCACATATATGACCATATATATGCTGCATATATGCACAAATATGCACATATATGACAATATATGCACATAAATGCTGCATATATGCACATATATGACAATATATGCTGCATATATGCACATATATGCACATATATGACAATATATATGCTGCATATATGGAAAGTCCTATATATCATGGACAGAACCTATATAAACATATATGTTTTAATATAGGTTTTGATATAGGTTTTGAATATATGTGACATATATAAAATTGGCCATTTTCCTATATTTTATGCACATATATGGACCTATATGCACAGATAGGTACATCTTGTATATATATATATATACATAGTGGCTCGATAGCTCAGGTGGCAAGGCAACGGACTGGTGCACGGGAGACCCTGGTTCCCTGCGCATATAGGTGTGCATATATGGGCACATATAGGTTTGCATATATTGGAACATATAGGTGTGCGTATATGCGCATATAGGTTTGGAATATATGTGACTGTAACGAACAGGAAGCTCGTTCCTTTATTTTGATGCACTCACAGCACTTTATAATGTTCATCAGCACTTTAAGAAGCACACGGCACTTTAAGATAAAGATATTTGCACATATATAAATGAATTTGCACACAATTGTTGTTTTAACTTATTTATTGAATGGTCTGTTGTCGATAGGTCCGGCCACCTGTGGAGAAACACAACAATGAATAGAGCAATGTGCAATATCTGTATTTAAGAATATCTTATTATTTTAATTGTTGATGTGTTGTGTGAGGAGTTTCCACTTACCTTGTCTTGTGTTCAGGCTGGTGTCCGAGTAAAAGATTCCCCCTGGGACGGACACATGGAAGAAGGTTCCGGGCTGAACCAAGAGGAGGAGCAAGTGGGGGTGTTGCACATAGTTTTAGTAGGGTTTAGGATTTAATTTACTATTTAGGGGTTTGGTTTTAGAGGTATTGGCTGATAGGAGTTTTGGTTCATTAAGTTATAGTTAGGGTTTTGGTTTGGAGGATTTTAACTTAGTTTTTAGACACTAATGTTAACTTGTATTACCTATGGAGTTTTAATGGTTTCACCCAGTTGAGGGAAGTGTATTTAAGGCGCCTTTTTACATCATTCACGGTTCTGCTGCTGGAGAAGCCACACTCCTCAATCCTCCAATGCATTTGTAGCACGTTGTAAGTTTTTGTTTTGGGCACGTGTGAAAAATAAAAGAAAGAAAGATGTGGACCACCTGCAAAGCTGACTCATCCCTGATTTTACTCACGGCTCAACCCGCTCGCCAGACATTCTGAGGCCATATCGGAGATCCGAGGTCTAACAGTGACATATATAAAATTGGCCGTTTTCCTATATGTTATGTACATATATGTACATATATGTGTGCATACATGCGCATATAGGTTTGGCATATATGCGCGCATGTATGCACACATATATGTACATATATGTACATAACATATAGGAAAACGGCCAATTTTATATATGTCACATATATGCCAAACCTATATCAAAACCTATATTAAAACATATATGTTTATATAGGTTCTTTCCATGTGGGAAGGTCTGACCCTCGTGGTCGGGTCAGCAGATGAGTTGAGGAGTGAAGGCCCCTGGTTGCAGGCCTCTAGTGTTAGCTGTGTGCTAATGCTGGATGAGCTGTCTCCAGCAACTCACCTCCTCGGAGTCTTTGCTGCAAGAGATTGGGGAGGCTAGTTGAATGCCTTTTGTTCCACGTGTGGATTCGGAGGTGTCAAAACCTGGGAGCTTCAACCAATCAGTGACTGGCTGAATGCCTGGGGGGGAAGCGTCTTGTGAGCAGAAAGGGGGGAGGAAGGTCCTGGGAAAGCCCGCCCCCCCCCCCCCCCCCCCCCTCACTGGGTGTGAAAGACATTCACATTCCTGGGTCAGCATTCATATGTCATGACTGCGTATCAGGACAAATTAATATTGTCTTTCCCTAGAAATGAACAAACTTTCTGTGGTCCTGTGAGATCCCAACACAATGTTCTAGTGCAGGGGTCTCCAACCCTGGTCCTCGAGGGCACCTGTCCAGAATGTTTTAGCTCTCTCCCAGTTGCAACACACCTGATTGCAATGAAGGGCTCGTTATTGGGTTTTTCACAACCTTGGTGATGACATCATCATTAGCTTCAGGTGTGCTGAAGCAGGGAGAGAACTAAAACATGCAGGACAGGTGCCCTCGAAGACCAGGGTTGAAGACCCCTGTTCTAGTGGATCTTCATGTTGAGCTCCAGAGGGAGACCTCTCCAAGATGGCGGCGCTGTAGGCATCTAGGGTTTTATATCTACGGTTGGGGTGACCTTGGATTCAAGAAAGCAGAGTTCACCACCATCCGCACCGGACGTTGGTCCCAGAATCAGGACAGACTGTGGAAACTTGACCCTTGACCCCCAGCAGCTCGGTGGGGTTCCTCCACCGTCGTCCCCCAAACCCTCGGACCCCGTTGAAAGACATACTTTACTTTCCTGGGACAAGAGGACCGTGGTCCACTGGCCGACAGTCCAGTCCTTCTAGCGTCTGAATGCGGCGCCGCTCTGCACCCTGGATCTCGGCCAGATTCTTCAATTTTGTAGTTTGATAATCCGCCGAAGCCCCTGGTCATACACTTTGCTGGTGCTTCTTCTCCTGCCACATTTGGCCGTTCCACGAGACGTTCCACTGGACACGGCACTCCGTGAGCGGCCGGCCTCCTCAGCGAGGACGGTTTGTGGCTCAGCCATCCTGTAGGGGGCGTCGCTGATGGTCTCCGGGCCAGTTGTCCAGTCTGTCGTCTTCCTCGTATCGAACCGATCTGGAGCAGTTGAGTGACCCTGGAGAACCTGAGCAGGTGCTTCGAGTCTCGTAGAGGATCAGGTTCAGACATTCAGTCATGCTCTGAAACATTTGGGCTGATTTCTTCTCAGTACTCTGATTTTCTTTTGAATTCCTGTTTTCATGGGTTTTAGGAGCTGGAAGCTCAAATGATGTCAAAATAAACAAATAAATACTTGAACTTGTTTAAATTGTGGGCCCTGAATCTGCAATCTATGAAAGCTTATCTGTTTGAATGATGGAAATAAAGAAACTTCTCCACAATATTCTGATTTCTTGGAAAGAGTCTGTACTTCTACAATCACATGGTGTCTTTCTGTTGATGAAGACGGACGGAGATGACTTGAAGACAGAGGAGGATAAAATCCTGACTTACGATCGCAGCTTTCCAAACGAAAATCCCGATGAAGATTCCCAGTGACTGGTGCATAATAGCTATCGTGATCCCGAACAGCAGGATGATCACTCCAATCATGATCTGGACCGTCTGTAGAGACAAACACGACTGATGATGGACAGAATGACTGAAGGGAGGAAGGAAGGAAAACCTTGGTTCCCTCCAGGAGACAGTGTCTGTTATGAGAATCTCACCCCCAGCGCCTTGGGCTTTCCCCTCCTGAAACTGCTGCCTCTTTACCACGCCGGGAGCACATGGGTGACCACCACCATGTTTCCCACATTGGTGGACGTAGAAGAAGAACCCATGTTGAGATGTTCCTCTGACCCTCTGAGCTGCTTCCCTCACTGTCACATTTAAAACCATCAGTCACTGTCATGAACCTGAGGAGGAAGATGCTCTATAATCTGGATTAGAGGAGGAAGATGCTCTATAATCTGCTGCTGCAGCTCAATACAAGCTTCAATAATATATTAAAGCTGCAAGCAGCATTGGCTGGGACCTCGCAAAAGACCGCCCGTCGGGGTGGGCACGATCCTCGAGACTGGTTAATTATCATTTTTTAAGATACATTTTTTTTAATGACTTTTATTTTGAAAAAACGGCACAACAACCAGCTAATTAGCTAGTGATTCGTGACCGCAGTGCCCCCATTAGGCCACCTACCAAATTTCAGCTCAATCAGACAATGTTTGCTAGCATGCTAACCGGCATGCTAGGCCGCAAACTAGCCGAGCGGCCTGAAAATGTTTGTTGGGTACTCTCCAGGTGCCCCCGATCCAGAATCTGGTCTTACTTCAATTCTGGTGTGAATGACACAGCACTTATGGAACAATAATAGTTTTTCAAAAACATCCACCAACATGAATTTGAGGACCTTAGGCCAGGCCTCCTACGGAGGTCAGTGCGATACATGAGAGTAACCTATTCGGCGGTGTACGAATTACAAAAGGGACCTGCCGTTGGCCAGGCCTATGGCCTGGCCTTTCAAAAAGTGGCACATATGACAGCAGGTCAGCCCATAGAGCAGTTCTGTAATGTTCCTGCTATCTAGGCTGTCAATCACACAGCAGTGATGAAACCAGAAGCTACAGGAAGCTGCCCATATATGGAGTGATTCACTGACCAATCACGGTGTAGAATTTCACAGCTGTGTCAGGCGCAGGCACTCTGAAATCAGAGTGAGAGAGGCTGGATTTTAATTCCAAGATTTTGGAAACAACTGCTCTGAATCCATACTTATCAGGGAAGTATGTGGATAAAAATACCATTACTTTGTAGGAATTTTTGTCCTCTTTCAGACTGTGTGGGTTTGGAAGCAGCCAGAGGTAAACTTTGGACATCAGGGGGCGCTGTTTGGCACCAACGCCCGATTATTCCCCATAGGAATCAATTGAAAATCTCGGACGAAAGAATTTTTACTCTGTCGCTTTAATTCGTCATAAAGGTGACTTGTTTTGGAATTTTCCCCACATATGTTACATCGCCTTGTTCTCCAGGTTCTCGTGGCCATGACAATGTGCTCGGTGTGTGGCTGAGACTCATGGTTTGCGAACAGTTAAGAGTAGTTCGGGGTGTTTGATATAGGTGGTTTTGGAGAGAATTTTCCGTCTCCCCATGTTTCCGGATGGTAGGAGGGGGAGAGCTGATTTCGGCGTTGGGAGCTTTGACGGCTAATAAAAACTAAACCGGACTAGGTAAGAAAAATCCCCTCTAAGTTTTTGTCGTAAACAATGTCCTCCACTTTTGTATGTGTGAATTGAACCGATACGACCTTCGCCCTATTGCAAGTAAAATATAGTTTGGGCTTTTTTGGGCGAAAACCTTACTTTGAAAGGCAAATAGCGGACTTCCTGTTGGAGTTAGGTCAAAAGTTAGAGCACGTGAGTTGTAGGTCTCGAGGAGTCGAACAAATGGATGTTCGTTTGATCTCTCTACGACATTCCTACGGGCCGTGGTGGGCGATTAAAAGTGTCTAGGTGGCGCTAGAGAGCCATTTTTTGACTTTTTGGGGATTTTTTATGTGATTCTTCACGAGCCTGCCAAATTTGGTGAGTTTTTGAGTATGTTTAGGGAGTGATTTATGAGTGAAAGTGGAAAAAAACACGGAATAATAATAATAAGAAACATTCAAAAAGCAATATAGAATTTCGCCACTAGGTCAGAGTGGCCGGGGCCCCCTTGGGAGGCCCCGCACTCATTCGGCAATGACGAATTACAAAAGGGACCTGCCGTTGGCCGGGCCTAGGGCCCAGCCGTCGGCGAGGTCCCTAAAAAAACGACAATCCCAAACTCATAGGTGACATACGCGGTGACGTAATGAGTGCCTATTTTTTTATATACATATATACACTCATACATGCATACACAGCCGTTGTATGTGTGTGTGTGTGTGTGTGTGTGTGTGTGTGTGTGTGTGTGTGTGTGTGTGTGTGTGTGTGTGTGTGTGTGTGTGTGTGTGTGTGTGTGTGTGTATATATATAAAAAAAAAAAAATCCTCCTCTCGCCCTCCGCGGGCGGTCACCGGTTTTTCTATTCCAAGCTCGGGTCCTCTACCAGAGGCCTGGGAGCTTGAGGGTCCTGCGCAGTATCTTTGCTGTTCCACGTACTGCACTTTTCTGGACTGAGATGTCCGAGGTTGTTCCAGGGATCTGCTGTAGCCACTCCTCCAGTTTGGGGGTTACTGCCCCGAGTGCTCCGATTACCACGGGCACTACTGTCACCTTCACCTTCCAAGCCCTCTCCAGCTCCTCTCTCAGCCCTTGGTATTTCTCAGGTTTCTCATGTTCCTTCTTTCTGATGTTACCATCACTTGGTATTGCTACATCCACCACCACGGCTTTCCTCTGCCCTTTATCAACCACCACGATGTCTGGTTGGTTCGCCATTACCATCCTGTCTGTCTGTATCTGGATGTCCCACAGGATCTTGGCTCGGTCATTCTCCACCACCTTTGGGGGTGTCTCCCACTGTAACCTTGGAGTTTCCAGACCATACTCCGCACAGATGTGTCGGTACACTATGCCAGCCACTTGGTTATGGCGTTCCATGTATGCTTTCCCAGCCAGCATCTTGCACCCTGCAGTTATGTGCTGGATTGTCTCAGGTGCCTCTTTGCACAGTCTACACCTTGGGTCTTGTCTGGTGTGGTAGATCTGGGCTTCTATGGCTCTGGTGCTCAGGGCCTGCTCCTGTGCAGCCAGGATGAGGGCCTCTGTGCTGTCCTGTAGGCCAGCCCTCTCTAGCCATTGGTACGACTTCTTGAGGTCAGCCACTTCAGTTAAGTTCTGGTGGTACATCCCATGTAGGGATCCCATGTAGGGATATATATATATATATATATATATATATCCCAGTGCTGACAGTGCTGCAAGTCCAAGATGATTAACACTATAATAATATTGTAAACATTGTGCATATTAATGATGTAATACCAATTAAGAGACTGAACAGGCTGGTCAGGAGAGCCGGCTCTGTCCTGGGACGCTCGCTGGACTCGGTGGAGGGGGTGGGACAGAGGAGGACATTAACCAGAATGTCCTCCATCATGGACAACACACTCCACCCACTGCACCTGACAGTGGAGGAGCTCAGCAGCTCCTTCAGCGGCAGGCTCCGACACCCGCAGTGTGAAACAGAACGCTACCGGAAGTCACTCATCCCAACAGCTGTTAGGATATTAAACAACTCACTGTAAATGTCCTACATGTACCGTTTACACCTGCACTGAGTACAGCTCTTTTACCTATCTACACTGTGTGTATATCAATCCTGGCAATTTACTCTATTTTTAGAGGATTTCTTTCTTTTTTCACTGGATTGTTTTACTTTTTTATTTTATTTTTACATATTCTATTTTTTGCTCTTGTTTACATATGTTTCCATATTTTAATTCCTTAATTTTATAATTTCTGCACCTTTTTACCTTGAGCTGTTGTAAGTTTGTGTTTCCCCCTGGGGAGGACTAAAGCTCTCTACTCTAGTTTCGTCATATTTAATCAATCATGATGTGTCAGGTCTAAACCCCTGAAATAGGTAAATAAAGAGAAGACACGTGAATCAAGAAACAATCAAGGTACTTGAAGCAAGAGAAGACACCAAGTTCACCTCACAGGGTTCACCCAGAAGTCTTCCCAGAACGCTCTCTACCAGCCTTCTTTATTGATAGCTCAGTGGGCGGGTTCACAAGTTGTAAACACACTGGTTCAAACTGGGTCCTGTGGTCTGTCTTACAGGGTCGTAAAAACACAACTAATTCGAAGGGGGGAGAAACACAAACACTTAACAGATAAAGATCTCATGTGAGGTACAGGGCTGCAGTCCGCTGCACTCAAAGGTCTGCACAGAATTTGCACAAGCATGAACAGATGATAATGAAACATTTCTCCTTACATTTCCCTCCTGTTTATCATTTGTGAATGCCAAAGTTTTCCATAGCATGATTATTTTCTATAACACCTTCACAACTTACACACAGAAAGAAAATTGTACTGATATTTTCACAACATCATCATATTCTTCTCTCTCGCGTGGGTTACAATCTCCTCGAATGGAGTGAAACAAAGTCACATACTCATCAGACAACATTACATTCGTGACTGAACCAGTGGTCATTTTCAAAATCATAGAACGAATACACAACAAGTTGCATAAGGTGAATAGACAGGATAACAATGATATCATCAGAATCTGGATACATATTTTTTCAACAGCATTATTTTCCATCCGCCTTGCTAAACCAAGACGCAAGGTCTCAATTTGCCCAAGTATCCTTTCATTCTTTTATTTTCTTCTTTAAGTCACTTGGTTTGTAATGAGGAAATAATTCACGCAGAGTCTGGAATGTACATACAGCAATGTTCTACAATTATTTCACAAACTCCTCCCTTATCTGCCAATAGAAAGTCCAAAACCACTCTGTGTTGTAAAATCATTGCGCGCATGGCTCACTCTTCTGGATCATCTCTCCACTCTTGTGCTTACTGCAACACAAGTTCCATGAGATCCTCCAAGTCCCAGTAGATCTCATTCATTCATAAGCAACACCATACTGAGGAAATAATGTCATAAATACTCCTCATACATCAGAAATTACTCACTTGTGATTTCATTTATGGACCTCTTTTCCGGCGAGAAGATTTCAGGTGGGGAGTGTGTGTAACATTAACTCTTGGATAACAATTGCTGCTACAGTTAATTTAGCCAAATAACAAGTTCCACACCAAAACAAAGAAAACACTACAACAATTGCTACAAGAATACCAAATGTAACACAGCTTGTAGTTGCATCCTGGAGTGACTCCCAGGGGGAGTCAACCTTTCTTCTTTGTTGATGTCATCTCTGGCGGAGTCATCTCTGGCGGAGTCATGACCTATCTTGGAGGGATAGGTTACAAGCACAGTCATTGGGGTTCTCTAGTTAACAGTGTTCTTTCCTGCTGGGTTCCTCAAGTGTCAGGTTCTCTAATGACTTAGAGGCTCTCCCTGCTTCACTGACGGTTGAGACGCGCAGACTCTAAATTGCTCCGCACCCCTTTGTAGTCAGCCTTCCCCTCTTAGTCGTCAGAACCTTCCTTGAGAAACCTCCATGTCTTGCAGTGAGACAAGTGGATCCAAGTGGATCGCTCAGCAACCTTCATAGCAGTTGGTGTGGTCGGAAGTACTTGGAACAGACCTTCCCGTCGAGGGCTGGACCATGTCTTCCGTTTCCCACCTTCACCGGTTCTGCTTCCTGTTGGGAAAGTTGAGAATCTCGCATTTTGTTAGTTTATTTTACTTCCTTAGATTTCAACATCTCCCCTCATATAATCAGCAAGTGACATTTCAGTTTCATCTTGTAGTCTCATAATCTATAGTTGGAGTAAGTGGTTCGGTCTGCCGTAGATGATTTCAGATGTTAATCCTGTTTCAGTGTTAGGCACTATTCTCATGTTTAGTTGCACTAAATCTAAACATTTAGTCACTTGGTTGCACATTGGTTTACCATACACTGTTCTAGTCTGCTTCTAACTGTCCCATTTGTTCTATCTACTAGTCCTGCACTTTGTAGATGATAAGCAAACTGTTTTACTAGTTTTATTAACAAATTTTCCTACAACTTTTTTGTACGATCTAATTTACAAAATCTTCCATTATCACTGTAAATTAGTCTTGTGATACCATGTGTTGGTATGATAGTTTTACATAGTTTTCGCTACTGTTATTGCGTCAGAGTGTTTTCATAAAATTTTTTAGAATAGGAATTTAATCCATAGGTATTAGTGTACTAGTGCCTCCATCCCTCCTGTTGAGACATGTCTTTGCCCATGACTCATAATTGCTGCCAATTTGTATGGGGGTTTCAAGAGGATGGGTTTATCTCTCACTTTTTTTTCCTACATTAGCCAAATAATGCAAAAATGCGATTGTGTCAGTCATACACTGTTCTTTCGTTTTAGACGCTACAAGAATATCATCCACATAGATTCCAATTTGGTTTTCTTCTGGAGGAAGAAATTTAGCTAAGCAACTTGGAATAGCTTTTGAGAATATTGTAGGACTTTCACAATATCCTTGAAGTAATCTTGTTGTATATGTATACCAATTTCCATTCATATATAAATTCAACCCATATTGGCTGTATGGATGTACAACAATTAAGAAATTCCTCACTTAGATCAATTACTCAGAATATTTTTGCTCCTGGATCCAGACTATTTAACAGAGTGTGAAGATCTAGCACCACGATTGTACGCTGTATAACTGCAAAGTTTCCAGCCTGTAGATCTTGCACCATTCACCATCCCATTGACGGCGCTGCCTATTTTTTTTACAGAAAATATTGGAAGTTAAATCAAAACATTCTCTGAGTAGTCCCACTTGCAACAATTCTTTGATCACCAGTCTAATTCCCTCTTTAACATCTGGTTTGAGAAGATATTGTTTCACACAGGATCTATATTCAGTTTTACATCTGATTTTTATTGATTCGCCATCTTTCAGCAGTCCCACATCTGTGTGCTCTTGTCTCCACAGAGATAGGGAAGACTCTTTAAGTGTTCTTCCTTTCCTGCTGTGAGCAGAATGTTTCACCATTCACTTTCCTGCTGTGAGCAGAATGTTTCACCATTCACTTTCCTGCTGTGAGCAGAATGTTTCACCATTCACTTGTGCACTTGTCTGTCTTTTGGATAGCGGGTGTTGTGTTCGCAACCCAGCCTAGATTTTATTGCCACAATCTGACGTACTGGCCATAAAAACTCCCAAATCCTCATGTGGCTGCCCATCAGTCCTTTGAAGGTAGAGGATGTCAGGTTGATAACATCTGTGTCTGTTGGTCTGCTAATCTTCTCCAAACCTTGCTGTTTGACAATTTCAATCCCCTGGGTTTTGAAGGAATATACAAGTTAAACATTTGATTTCTGTGGGACAACTGAAGACATTGTATTGTTATCTTCCTACACAGCTGGGATTCCTCCCTGCTAAAGTTGGGAAAAACAAAGCTATAAATTAATGTTCAGGGACATCCCAAGTTGGCTGGCAGACGTCTTTTAAGTGCCCCACTCTGTACATTTTATGGTTAAGGTAAGATTGGAACAGATAAGAGGTCAGAGGTCACTTTGGTCCCACAGGAACGTCAAGCTCTGAGGAAAACCAGTTTTAAGCAGTTTTGTAGACAAAGGAAGAGCAACTTCACCAAAGCAACGCATACATTACGAGGAACTGACCAATGTGAGGTTGAGGTGTCGTATGCAAATGTATAAATAGGGACCACGCGTTGCAACAGGGCCCTTCTTCATTGTAAACCTGGCCTATATACTTGGGTCTGCAAGGAAGAACGGTCCGAGCTCATATAGATGCAATCTCTGATATATGGAATTTTGTAGCATTGTATAATCTGATATGCATTTTTGTAATCTCTTGTTTGTGTGATTAATAAATGCATTATTGAAGAAATTAACGCTCTCTTTCTGCCTCTCCCGGATCAAACGAACATGCAGGAATTCAGGGGAACACAGGTACGAATTCCAACAGTTTAAATCACAAAACTATTCTGCAAGTTCCTCCGTCACTTAGGAAAACAACTGGTTGTCTGTCCACGAACAGTGTTATTTCTGGTTTACAGCTAAATCCCTCATATGCTGCTAGAATGTCCCTCAAATCTATGTCAAATTCTTCACTTGGGTACATGGGTATGGGTCTGTCACCTATTTGCTCCATTTGTATGTCTATTTCATCATATACTCTGAGAATAGCTTTATCTCTTTCTGGTTCACTATTCTGTCCTCTGTCTAGCCATGCTTGTCACTGACCCTTTCTTCCCTTTTTCCTACAGTCTCTTGCAAAATGTCCAATCTTTCCACAGTTCCAACACTCATCTCTTCCATTTGCTGGTCTAGGTTGTCTACCTGCCTGGTTACTGTCATAACTTCTTCCTTGTCTTCTCCCTTGTCTTCTGCCTCTTCTTTTTCTTTGGCCGTCATGGCCATCAAAGTAACATACTTCTCCTTCAAAACACACATTCTCTTCTCCTTCAAAATAAATCACCTTTCTGTTTCTTGTCCTTCTTCTTTCTGCTAACCTTCTCTGCATGTGTTGACATCTCATCAATTGTGCTGTGTTTCCAGTTGTAAGGTCAACACAGTGCTCTCTCACCCTACTTTGCACTTCTGGTCTAAGTCCATTCAACAAAGCATTTGATACAGTTGATTTCTCTGGGCTAAGTAATCCACCTTTTTTACTCCAATTTTGTTTAAGCGGTTTTGTAAATCTAGTGTTTGGTCTCAAACTCTCTGATTGTTCATGTAGGCAATAATAGACAGTAAATCCAGAGAGGGGTAAATTCTTGCACCACTGTTTACATAAGGACGGGGGTGTCTGCTCAACTACTCCCCCAGCCTGTCCTTCATCCTCCTCTCCCTGTTCATTATCTCTATGTCCCGGTCTGCTTCTGCCCTGTGATGTTGTTTTATTGCCCTCTTCATTTGTTACTAAGCCATGAACTGTTTCTGTTTTTATTTTTATTACACCTAATTTTCTGCGGTGGGCTTCACTAAGCCATTTTTCCGTGCGCGTTGTCGCTCTTTGGTTTTTCTTTCTTTTCTCTTCCTGCTTGTTGCATTTCTTCTACTTTAAGTTTGTTAACTAATTGAGTACATGTTTCAACATGCAGTTTCCCATGGAATTCATATTTCTTTTTCCACGATTTTAAATATTTAACTGAATCTGGGTGTTTTAGTTTCATATTTAGTTTTGCATCTCCTTCCACTTCAGTAGTTTTACCGCAACAATTTTCCATTTTCTTTTGTTGTTCTTTTGTTTTTAGAAATGTCACTGTTGCAGATTCAAAGATGAGAAATGTCTCACGGACCAGTCGCTTCCTCCTTGACAGACAAGCTTCTTGGGCAAACCTGTTGTTCGCTCTGGTCTTTCACTTGGTGTTCTATCACAGGAGTAAGGACCGTTTTAGTTCTCACTTCAAAACTGCCTAAAGATCCTCAATAAAAGGCTGAATTTACTCAACTGGAATGACCTCAGTTGTCACCGTATGGTTTACCAGTCATCCAGTGTTTCGATTCAGTCACTTTTCATTCACACAGTCATTCACTGAATTTCAGAGTCTTGCTTCCCTGTTCTTAAATCAGCTCACCAAATCCATCAGTGGGTTCAACTAGTTTTTTATTCTTTTTTATTTAGCGCTGCCTGTGGACTTACCTACTGCTCCTTTATAAGACTTATGCAGGGTTTTTGCCTCCCTGAGGACTTTTCTTCCCCACTCGCCTGATTCAGATCTTGCTGATCTTAAATCAGCTCACTAAATTCATCAGTGGGTTCAACTAGTTTTTTCTTCACTGAATTTTAGTTCTTGCCTTCGTACATCACGTACTTTAAATACGATCACCAAATCGGCTCACTCGATTCTTAAATGTAGTCCTTGCATTCACGATTTCCCACGTAAAGTCCTGCGCTAAATCGGCTCATCAATAACTGTTGAGTCCTTGCCTTTATGATTTAGGTCAACAAAATACCTTCATGAGCAATTCACCAAATAAGTTCAGTTCTTGCCTTCATGATTTAGTCCCTCACGCACTTTAAATACCTTCACTATTCGCTCACCAAATATTCATTCACTCACCCGATTATTCTTTGATCGTGTCTTCCTCGGATCCCGTCAATCCGGTTCTGAGAGGAAATCCCAGACGCTGGCCTTCCAACCAACTCGTGGTTGGAAGTCTTTCAGGAGCCTGCTCCTGACGTGCACGTTTTCAGCAGTCTGTTGGATGTTCTCCCAGAAGCGCGGGTATGTTGGGATCCGGCTTGAAGGACCAAGTTCTATGTCAGGTCTAAACCCCTGAAATAGGTAAATAAAGAGAAGACACGTGAATCAAGAAACAATCAAGGTACTTGAAGCAAGAGAAGACACCAAGTTCACCTCACAGGGTTCACCCAGAAGTCTTCCCAGAACGCTCTCTACCAGCCTTCTTTATTGATAGCTCAGTGGGCGGGTTCACAAGTTGTAAACACACTGGTTCAAACTGGGTCCTGTGGTCTGTCTTACAGGGTCGTAAAAACACAACTAATTCGAAGGGGGGAGAAACCCAAACATTTAACAGATAAAGATCTCATGTGAGGTACAGGGCTGCAGTCCGCTGCACTCAAAGGTCTGCACAGAATTTGCACAAGCATGAACAAATGATAATGAAACATTTCTCCTTACATGATGTTTACAAATGTTGCTGTTAAATACATACCTGGGCCTGAGTAAACCTGTGATGTGTGTGTGTATGTGTGTGTGTGTGTTCGAGGGGTTAATACTCAGTTGTGAGGGACCATCAGTGGAACCAGGGGGTGACGGCGGGGTCCCGGTACAGCTGGTCATTGATGTAGAGTCTGTCTACTGTGATGACGGCTTGAGATCCTTCAGCGATGAGATTCTTTGTGAGGAATTTCCATTTGGAAACTGGTCGTTAATTCTGAAGCGCGTCCCTCGCAGTTCCCTGCCATGGCTCTTCACCAGTTCTTTCTGCTTGAAGTGTTCAAACTTAGTGACGATGAGCCATGGGCGCTGGTTGTCCTGTCATCTCTCTCCCAGGAGGTGGACGCAGACGAAGGTGATCTTTTTCATGGTGTCCACGGGAAGCTTCAGGTTCTCCTGCATGAAGCCTCGTAGCGATGTTTCCGTGTTTTCCTCCTCCCGTTCTTAAAGTCCCACGAACACGTGGTTATCTCTCATGCTTCTGCGTTGAAGATCCAGGATGGATTCCTTCATCTGCTTGTTCTCCTTCGTCAGTCTGTTCAGTCCCTGGCAAAGCAACTTTACCTCGTCTCGGAGCCCTTGGTTCTCAGCTGTCAGTTTGGCTACCTGCTGTTAGCTGAATTCCACGAGTCTCGAAGAGCTTGAATCTCACGGTGGAGCACCTCCACTAGGGCGAGACGGGTATTGAAGCTGGACAGCTTGGTGTTGATGCTGTCCAGGATGTCCTCAAACTGTTTGGTTGGAGAGCTTTCAGCACGGCTCCTCTTTGAAGATGAGGTCTGCAGAGTCTTCGACGTGACGAGATGGTCGTAACACTCGTCCAAGTAGGCTTGAAGGTCTTCTACTGTGTCCTCTTCCAGCGTTATAATTTATCCTTTGTTTCTTTGTTTAGTTTAGTTTGAGCTTTTTTTGTGAATTTTGGTCAGAGAAGTTTGCTTTACAGCCTGGGTGTGGTCATGGTGGGTTGCACTCGATGACGTCACACCCGAATCACTCACTGCACATGTCTCCCACCTAACCTTAATCTTAATCTTTACCCTACCTAATGAATGTTTTTGTCTGCAGGGACAAGGCTGTGTTGACCATGGCAATGTCTTTGTGGTATCTGGTCAATTAAGATGCTTCATTACACTGATGAAACATTCATATGTTTTGAAGTTGATTTGCTAAAAGCTCAAACCCTAGCTCAGTGAGGGGAGGCTCCTCTCTGATAAGGATGAGGCGGATGCTGATGAAGAACATGCACAGTTTATCTGTGCAAATCCACAGAAAGCAGCCATCGGTGTGTTTTA
Organism: Blennius ocellaris; assembly: GCF_963422515.1. NCBI lineage: Eukaryota > Metazoa > Chordata > Actinopteri > Blenniiformes > Blenniidae > Blennius > Blennius ocellaris. The sequence goes on along the minus strand of NC_137672.1, from coordinate 779,082 downwards.
CAACCCCTCACTGCTGGATTAGAGCAGTTTAGTGGCTGATGGAGGATTATCAGAGATCCAGTTAAGTGCAGGTCTGCAAGGTGGACTTCATCTGGACGGTTTCTCCTCTGATCATTGCTGCCGGCGCTTTGGATGTCATGTGCTCCTTTATAAAAATGCACTTTTTAAAAGCTTTGAATGGAGTCATTTAATGACATGAAAATAGTTTCTAGTTTTAGAAATGCGGCGACCTAATTACTTGATTAGCCTGCAGCTTTACACTAATGACTGACCTGGTGTGTTCCTCCTATATCTCCTATTGAGAGCTTCTCAATGTAGGTCTAGGTCTCTCCTCTGCCTGGAGGAGTGTGGAGGTTCTGATTCACTGCTGATGTTTGCTCCGAGATTGACCAGTAGGGATCTCTGAGACTGACCAGCAGTAGATCCCTACCCACATGGAAAGAACCTATATAAACATATATGTTTTAATATAGGTTTTGATATAGGTTTGGCATATATGTGACATATATAAAATTGGCCGTTTTCCTATATGTTATTGTCAGGTTTAGGCTACAGACATTTATTAAATCTGCAAGAAAGAAGAAGACAACACGAATGAGCTTTGGTTACTCGCGAGGAGAATGGCCTAGGAGCGTGTTCAGATTACACCTCCTACCCACTCTGAGCTTCAGACCATTTCTCCTGCGGTTTTATTTCATTAAACAAAGGGGAGGGTTTACAGGATACACATCATAGTAACAAAACATTCTGTGAGTTTTAACAGTTTATCAACTATGAATACAATCAAAGGACATCCCGCGCATGGGACGTCGAGATGGCAGCTGTGTGGAAGACGTGGCTCATCTTGTTTATCAGCCTCGGTCAGGTTGACCTGCTCAGAACATGTGATTAGTGAGCAGCGCCTCAGGGGCGCTGCTAAGAGAGAATACACAGAAATAAGATAGAACTTGAATATGAATATAATTAAGCACGAATATGGCAACTATATATAAAATTACTCTGACATATTCCCCCTGTTTGTCATATCTTATGCTTAATTTCTCACACCACTTGTAACCAACCACTTCAATATTGATTTTCAGTTGCAAGATCATTTTCGCAAGAACACAAACATTTACACTCAGGTTTCTAATGTTTTACTGTTACTCGTAATCTTCAGGGTCTGAAAAAAAGGTCGGGCAAGGATGGAAAGTCATCATCCTCGCTAATTTCAGAGTCATGATCAGCATTCCCCAACAATGGATAAGCCTGCGCCAGGTCCTGTCTTATGGGAGAGTTAGCAGTGTTGATTAGGCGGGTGAGAAGGGCGCGGATACATGGAATACAGCAGCAGCCACACGGGGTGAGGGTGGCGATGAAGATTTGCCAAGGAGATCAAAACAGACATTACTAGAGCTTTGTATCTCCCAAACATATCAACCCAACCATCCCACATAGATGTGTCAACGCCAGAGTGATCTTTCATCTTTTTATTCAAAGTACGAAGACCCTCCACGGCGCGTGTGAGCGTTTCATCTGCTGCTGTGTTGTTCGGAATAAAGGTACAACATTTGTCACCAAACATCGAACACACACCCCCCTTCTCCGCCAACAACATATCAACCGCTATACGTGTCTGGAAAGCCGTCGTCGATGTTGCTGAAAGCATCAGTCTGCAACAATTTCTCAGAGATTTGAGTTACATGCAGGGGAAGGACGTTTTACTGGAATGATTAAAATTATGAGTGCACACAATCCTTGCGCTCGCTTAGGAAGGCCATCATAGATTTTGTTTGGGCCACACCACCACCACACGTCTGCTCGTGCTCATGGTGTGAATTTGGCTGGAGCTTGAACTGTTTCAAGGCACCAGGAATTGTTTAGGCTTCCAAGGAAATGTTTAGGGTTTGTGCTCGTGATGTTTATGCAGGTGAAGTTCTGAGGTGCTACGGTGTATCTTTTATGTCATTAGTTAAGTAGTCAGTAAGTCTGTTTGGAATAACAGTACAGCACATTTCCATATGTTGACAATGAGACAATGTCTAAAAAAGAAAAGAAAAGAAAAAAAATCTAAAGTACCTCCTATCTAAGGCATCTGTTCCTGTCTCGAAAATTATTTTCCCCAAAAATTTTAACGCAAACTAAGTATTTGTTTTTCCTTAAACAGTTATTTAAACTGAATTTATTAATATTAAACAATTGAAGTTGATTTTGTTGGCGGTGCAGCAACATCAGTTCAGGATACACCTGCAACATCTCACATCAGATTAGACAGTTCGATAATTTTATTAATGATCAACCACCAAAGAAATACTGACTTTAAATTATTGTCATTAGAATTTATTCTATGTGCTCCTTATTACCAAATGTGTCTTTTGAAGATTATCTTTTAACTCTCATCATGTTTTTTTATTGCTTTTATATATATTTATTGCCATTCCCCCTTTTATAACAGAAATAGAAAACATTAAATAATCTTTTACTTTTAATTTAACATTACTTTTAATTTAAAGTATTCCCCATTTATCCTTTATTCCACATCAACACAAAAACATCTCTAGTTGGGTCACTGTGCTCCTCCTCTTTTCCTCTGTCAGCGTCTCCCATGAGAACTGTCCTGGACAAAACATCGTCTCGTGAGGAAGTCATGTTTCCACCTCATGCTCCTCGTCTGTGGTGTTTCTGATGTGTCACAACAATCTCTGCAGAGAACCCACGGTCTGTCCTGAACTTCTTATCAGGCAGGTGGTGTTCTCTTTGTACCACAAACAACGTCTGAGTCTGTTGAGGGACTGGACAGCGATGGTCAAGAGGACAAGAGGCTGAGAAGACAGTCCGAGGATGCATCAGTAGATTTAATTATCATCATTTGAATTCAAAGGGAATGGCTTTGCCCGTCGCATTAGTTTGACTTTAAACAGGTAAAAAACCGTAAAACTAGTTATTTTCATATCTCTTGGTTGGTTCATTTATTGGTTTATTAACTTTGTTCATACACTTTTTCCTGTAGAAAGTTGAATCACTAAATTTGGAGTTTGAAAGTATTGCCCTGGTGGTGGTCTGTTTAAATTGCATCTGATGGTTTGTTATTTGGACTTTTAGTTCAGTTCTTTTGATATTAATTGTTATGAGACCCACAAGATCTCTTTCTGAAACTTTTACTCCTGGTAAGTAAGTAAGTAAGCAAAATTTATTTATAAAGCGCTTTTCACAGATAAAAATCACAACGTGCTGTACAGGAGAAAAGGTAAAAAACAACAATATAAAATGTATATACATGTGTAAAATTTAAGTGACACTAGTGAAAAAATACCCATCAACCAAAAGCTCTTCTAAGTAAACATGTTTTCAAATCCTTTTTAAACGAGACGACATAGTCTGCCAGGTAGACGGTTTTAACTAGAACCTGTTCTGTTAGTTATTTTAACTAAAACTGCTGGTTGGAAGTGATAACTTTAATTTAATTTAGTTTAATTTAATTTAATCAATTTATATTAACCATGTTTCTTTTCATTTATTTTACTTGTTAGATTAAATCTACATCAGTTAAAAACATTATTTTAGAATAATGGCTGGTAGTGTGTTTGATCTGGTTTGGTTTCTTTCGCTGTGTTGAGGCGGTTCCCACAGGAACCACACTAAGGCAAAAAGCATTATTACGATTGCTACGACGGTTAGGGTCCGTTTGACTTTGTCATTACTGCTCAGTTCGGCTTCCGCTAAGTCACTTCACGGCTTGGAATGGTTCTTCTGCTGACTTTCAGGTCTACCCAGGCTCTAAACGTCTGAATCCACCCTATTATCAGTCTTTTGCTCGTTAGGTGGGGTCGGAGACTCAGCAGTGATGATTTTACAATGTGATAAATGTATCTAAGTTTGCCTTTCTGCTATTTTGAATATGTTTCCACTAAATCAGCTCTTTCTGGACAAAAGCTCAACGATTTTTTATTTTATTTTATTTTGTTCCTAAATTTTCTGATACCTTCTATGTGAATTTGTTTACCGAATGGCTTCCATTATCGCTGTAAATTGTTTTTGCTATTCCGTATGTTGGGATTTATAATTTTTGCAAAGTGCTTTTGCTAATGTTACAGTATCTGGATGTTATGTTGGAAATAGTTCTATCCATTTAGAAAATGCATCTATTATCACTATTCTGGTTTTGGAAATTTACCTCCTTTTTTGTTTTCTGTTTTATACAGATTATACATACTGCTCAAAAAAAAAATTATTATATATTTTTTTTTATTTAGTAAGAATTGATGATATTATTAGTGTACCATCCCTCCTGTTGAGGCATGGCGAAGCCCATGGCTCATTATTGCTCCTATTTATATCGTGGTTTTGGTGGAGTAGGTTTTCCTTTTGGTCAGAAATAGAAAATCTCTTTCTGCTGTGCTACATTTTTTATTTATTTATTTATTTTTCATTCTATTTTCTCATCCAATATTGTTAAATCTGATTTTGTTAGACGCACCTTTTAAATCTGGTCAAGGATGTACGTTTTTGGTAGACAGTCAAACTGTCATGTCTCGCATGATAAGATAGTTTGTTTTGACGTAATATCACAGACAAATACTAGCCAGATTATTTTGTTTCTGCAAAGGTAACAATCTATTATCTTAAAAAATTGAGAATAATTTGATCAGTTTCTTATTTTTTAATTTCTTGTTTGAGGTTTTGTTTTTTTTGTAAACTGACTCTTTCCAAACTTCATCTAAATGTTTAGTCTAGTTTTAGTCACCATGTTAGTTTAGTTTAGTTTCACTAATCTATTGTTGATTTTATAAACCATTTAATTCCTGGACCTCTGTAAAAGGTCTTAAATTTCATTGCACACATCAAATTCTAATTTTGATCCTCAAACTTTCAAGTTTAAAACTCGTATCTACTTTTTCCTACTGAAATGTTCAACATCGTGTATTTGAATCCCTTCATTCTCCCACTATGTGTGTGCGTCCTCATGGTACGACCTTGGCACGCTGAAGTGTATTTTACGTCGCGACACGGCATGTCGTCATTGCGTTGAGAGTTTCCATGTTTGTAGTCCAACCTAGCGCCTCCACAGCCTCTCATTCCTCCACCAGCAACGTCTGGTAGAAGCAGAATGGGATCGGAGCTGTGGATTCTGTTTTCATTCAATGTCCTCGGTCTCCATAACAGCTGTTTGATAAGGAGGAGCTCTGATTCATGCATATACACCCAAAGTATTTGTTCAAGGATTCCTTTATTGATTCATTTATTTCATCCATTTATTTTATTCAGTTTATTTATAGATTTTTTAAGTTTAAATTCCAAATAACTTAAGTTTACTTTAGATAAGTTTATTTCTTCACTAAACACATTAAAAGTAGTCCCGACACATTACTTAGAGCAGCTTTGTTTTGTTTTTGTGTTATCTCGTCTAAAGCCGTTCAGTGTGGAGACGTGTCTCCTGCACACACACACTGAACACACACACAAACACGCAAACACCTAAAAACACAAACACACACACACTTGTACTTTAAGTTGTATAACTAATTTTACACACTCTTCTGATTGCAGTTTTCGTTTAAATCCGTATTTATTTTGCTTTACTGTTTTAGATATTGAGTCAAGCGAGGGTGACTTTTACTCATAAATTTTGCGTCACCAACTTCATTACTAATTAGTTTTTGTACAACAGCTTCCCATTTTTTATTTATGTTGCCAGTGCGATCTCATGGAGAGAAAATGTCTCATGGACCCACTAATTCCTCCTTGAAAGACGAGCTTCTAGGGCAAACCTGTTGTTCGCTCCGGTCTTTCACTAGGTGTTCGATCACAGGAGTGAGAGTCATTTTAGATTTTCCCACAATTTCACCTGATGAGTCAGCAATAAGAGATTATTTTGACTCCCCAGATAGAGCTCAGTTGACACCGTGAGGTTTTACTGATCGTCTGGGTTTCGAAAATAATGTCTCTTCATACACACAGTCCTTTGGTCAGTCACAGTCACTCGAGTACTTTTTGTTTTTATTTATATAACGCATACCATTTCTATGTGCTGTCATAACCTTTTTGCATCTTTTTAGGATCCTTTTTAGTTTTTTTTTTTCTTTAATCGCCTTTTGTAAAGCTGTTATTTATTTATTATTATTTATTTATTTTGGTGTATTGAGACTCCCGTCGAAGTCGTATTTTGCGATCCAATTATCCAAATGTTTTACATTTTCTTCGCTGCAGCGTTCTACATATTTCCAATCTTTACAAGTTAATTTATCGCGCGTTTTAGGTTTTTTTCGTGTTCCCTTGTCCCATTTTGTTTTTAAATTTGGACGGACCGTACTACGTGGGGTAGTCTATGGTTCCGTTGGTCAACCTGTCAACAGGGTAGTGGTTAATCTTTACTGATCGTGGTAATTCTCACTTCAACCCTTTCAGGTGGAGAATTCTTGCCTGTGCATCCACGTCAGCCCACTACTTCCTTTCCTGTTGTTTTTAAATGGTGGCTGTAACCTAGTGGTTCACAGTCCACCCACTCATTCAACATGCACACTTTTAGTTTATTTCTTACGGAATTTTCGGTGACGCTGTAACCGTGGACTCCGCCGTCCGTTTTTAGTGTGAACTATTCTCAGGCGTCCACTACCTCAGCGCCTTTTTATTTACGGAATTTTCGGTAACGCCGCAACCGTGGACTCCGCCGTCCGTTTTTAAATGTGAACTATTCTCAGGCGTCCACTCCTCAGCGTTTTTAGTTTTACCTGTTAGAGTCTAGAATTCACAGGGTTTTACTATCCTGCAACCCTCAGTCGCACATTTTCTTTTTAACCCAAAACAATGCTCACCCGTCGGAGTCTTTTCCTCTCGCCGTTGGATGCCTTCAACCTGCGGGTCCCAGCACACGAAGCAGTGTCAGTTCCTGGAAAAGGTGCTGGGTCTCACCTAGTGAGGCCCGCCACGGCCGTGGGCTTGCTGGCGACGACCGCGTGTGCCGGAACCACCAGGCGTTGTTGGCATCCGGCTCGAAGGACCAAGTTAAATGTCAGGTTTAGGCTACAGACATTTATTAAATCTGCAAGAAAGAAGAAGACAACACGAATGAGCTTTGGTTACTCGCGAGGAGAATGGCCTAGGAGCGTGTTCAGATTACACCTCCTACCCACTCTGAGCTTCAGACCATTTCTCCTGCGGTTTTATTTCATTAAACAAAGGGGAGGGTTTACAGGATACACATCATAGTAACAAAACATTCTGTGAGTTTTAACAGTTTATCAACTATGAATACAATCAAAGGACATCCCGCGCATGGGACGTCGAGATGGCAGCTGTGTGGAAGACGTGGCTCATCTTGTTTATCAGCCTCGGTCAGGTTGACCTGCTCAGAACATGTGATTAGTGAGCAGCGCCTGAGAGGCGCTGCTAAGAGAGAATACACAGAAATAAGATAGAACTTGAATATGAATATAATTAAGCACGAATATGGCAACTATATATAAAATTACTCTGACAGTTATGTACATATATGTACATATATGTGTGCATACATGTGTGCATATATGTACATATATGTATATAACATATAGGAAAACGGCCAATTTTATATATGTCACATATATTCCAAACCTATATGCGCATATACGCACACCTATATGTTCCAATATATGCAAACCTATATGTGCCCATATATGCACACCTATATGTGCGCATATATGCACAACTGTATGTTCCCATATATGCACACCTATATGTGCACATATATGTGCTCACATATGCACACCTATATGCGCATATATGCACACCTATATGTACATAAAATATAGGAAAATGGCCAATTTTATATATGCCACATATATCCTAACCTTTATATAGGTTCTTTCCATGTGGGCCCACACTGAATGCTGTTATTTGCTCAGTACCCCTAGCGGGAATCGAACCAGGGTCTCCCGTGCACCAGTCCTTTGCCTTGCCACCTGAGCTATCGAGCCACTATGTATGTATGTATATATATACATATATATATACATATACATATATATATACATATACATATATATACATATATATATATATATATATATATATATAAAATATGTACCTATCTGTGCATATAGGTTCATATATGTGCATAAAATATAGGAAAATGGCCAATTTTATATATGTCACATATATTCAAAACCTATATCAAAACCTATATTAAAACATATATGTTTATATAGGTTCTGTCCATGTGGGACTTTCCATATATGCAGCATATATATTGTCATATATATTGTCATTTATGTGCATATTTGCAGCATATATGCAGCATATATATTGTCATATATGTGCATATATGCAGCATATATATTGTCATATATGTGCATATATGCAGCATATATGTGCATATATGCAGCATATATATTGTCATATATGTGGATATATGCAGCATATATGTGCATATATGCAGCATATATTGTTATATGTGCATATATGCAGCCCATATATTGTCATATATGTGCATATATGCAGCATTTATGTGCATATATGCAGCATATATATTGTCATATATGTGCACATATATGCAGCATTTATGTGCATATATGCAGCATATATATGGTCATATATGCTGCATATATGCAGCATATATGTGCATATATGCAGCATGTATATGGTCATATATGTGCATATATGCAGCATTTATGTGCATATATGCAGCATATATATGGTCATATATGTGCATATATGCAGCATATATATTGTCATATATGTGCATATATGTGCATATATACAGCATATATATTGTCATATATGTGCATATATGCTGCATATAGGTTTCATATATGTGCATATATCCTCATATAGGTTCTTTCCATGTGGGTAGACTGACCAGAAGGAGGCTCTTAGACTGAGCAGCAGAAGGTTCCTACACTGACCAGGGGGTTCCTAGACTGACCAGCAGGGGGTTCCTTGACTGACCTGCAGGGAGTTTGTAGACCGACCAGCAGGAGGTTCATAGATTGACCAGCAGGAGGTCTGTAGACTGACCAGCAGAGAGTTCATAGACCGACGAACAGGAGTTTTGTAGAGTGACCAGCAGGAGGTTCCTAGCCTGACCAGCAGGGGGTTCATAGACTGACCAACAGGAGGTTCATAGACTGACCAGCATGAAGCAGGTTTTTGTCTGGACAAGTAAACAAAAGTAAAATTTAGGGTTCCTCTCATTTACTTATTCAACACATTGACCACTGGTCATAACATTTGTGGACGTTTCTGTTTTCATTATGATTCCTGCAGGAAAAGCAGAATCAGGATTTTAACTGTACTTTTCAAGATAACAAGCGTCACCTTGGATATTTAATTCAATTCAATTCATGTTTTTCCAGACACGAGGTCCAAAGACAGAGGGACAAAGTATAACAAACACCACCAACATACAAATACAATACAATACAATTACACAGTCACTTTAAAAAGACAGCCATACCAGTGCCGCCACATCCTCAACTGATAGCGAATGGCACCATAGGTGACATCAACCCAATTACTGTATTCACCGACTTATTCAAAGTGTGTATAAAACTATACATAAGCATCCGCAGTGTGGCTTGCAGCGTGTATATTTCAGCAGTGACAAACATCTCACTCGCACTGGACCACCTCAGCCTCCTGAGAAGCACACGCAGAGCGTTATTTTATGCCACCTACAACCTTTGCAAAGTTCCTTTTTTATAGCTCGACCAGAGGTGCGATGTGTACATAGGTGTACAACATGATTTGAACATTATTTTCACTTTGTCTCTACAAAAACCAAATTTACACACCAGCGTGTTCTCCTGAGCATACAACGTTCTACATTGTCTCTTTATGTCAGCATCATCAGACAAGTCCTCTATGAATATATGCCCAAGATATTTTGTTTTGTTTGTAACATAAAGCATTGTCTTAGTCAAATAAGAATCAGAAATGTTGTACTTTTATCCTCCTTGGTTCAAACATATCATAACCAAACTTTTCACTGCATTATATTTCTTTGTATTATATTAAATTATATTATATTATATTATATTATATTATATTATATTATATTATATTATATTATATTATATTATATTATATTATATTTCTCTCTTCTCTCCTCTCCCCCTCGTCTTCCCTGCTTGCTGCTCCCGTCCTGTACTGTCTCGTGTCAGATCTAACAAGAGCCTCTCTTCACACCCCCATCCGAAATTAACCGAAACCATGGACTGGATCAACTGGTCTCTCAATACGATCGACCAAATTTTTACGACACGACGATCGGACAAAGGAGAGCCCGCATGTCTCGATTACAGCCGGATACACCCACATGGAAAGAACCTATATAAACATATATGTTTTAATATAGGTTTTGATATAGGTTTGGCATATATGTGACATATATAAAATTGGCCGTTTTCCTATATGTTATATACATATATGTACATATATGTACATATATGTGCGCATGTATGCACACATATATGTATATAACATATAGGAAAACGGCCAATTTTATATATTTCACATATATGCCAAACCTATATGCGCATGTATGCACACATATATGTACATATATGTACATAACATATAGGAAAACGGCCAATTTTATATATGTCACATATATTCCAAACCTATATGCGCATATACGCACACCTATATGTTCCAATATATGCACACCTATATGTGCACCTATATGTGCCCATATATGCACACCTATATGCGCATATATGCACACCTATATGTGCCCATGTATGCACACATATATGTACATAAAATATAGGAAAATGGCCAATTTTATATATGCCACATATATCCTAACCTTTATATAGGTTATTTCCATGTGGGCCCACACTGGATGCTGTTATTTGCTCAGTGCCCCTAGCGGGAATCGAACCAGGGTCTCCCGTGCACCAGTCCGTTGCCTTGCCACCTGAGCTATATATATATATATATATATATAAATATGTACCTGTCTGTGCATATAGGTCCATATATGTGCATAAAATATAGGAAAATGGCCAATTTTATATATGTCACATATATTCAAAACCTATATCAAAACCTATATTAAAACATATATGTTTATATAGGTTCTGTCCATGTGGGACTTTCCATATATGCAGCATATATATTGTCATATATATTGTCATATATGTGCATATATGCAGCATATATATTGTCATATATGTGCATATATGGAGCATATATATGGTCATATATGTGCATATATGCAGCCCATACATTGTCATATATGTGCATATATGCAGCATTTATGTGCATATATGCTGCATATATGTGCATATATGCAGCATATATATGGTCATATATGTGCATATATGCAGCCCATACATTGTCATATATGTGCATATATGCAGCATTTATGTGCATATATGCAGCATATATGTGCATATATGTGCATATATGGAGCATATATATGGTCATATATGTGCATAAATGCAGCATTTATGTGCATATATGCAGCATATATATTGTCATATATGTGCATATATGTGCATATATACAGCATATATATTGTCATATATGTGCATACATGCTGCATATAGGTTTCATATATGTGCATATATCCTCATATAGGTTCTTTCCATGTGGGCATGCTGGATTCCTGGGGTTCCTGGAGGTCCCTGTGTTTGGCCATTCTTTCCATCGAGGATGTGGAGGACCTCTACATATTGGTAGCAGGTATGCTGCTGATTGGGGCTGGCGGCTTTCTGATCTATCGCAAAGTTGAGAAGACGTGGGCAGCTGCATTGGGAAGGCTGCCTATCGTCACTGAAGGACTGTGCCGAGTTTGAACGCTCAGACTCATGTGATAAATGAACTCAAGAGTACGCAAATCACGACTCTTGAACGTTTACACGAATTTGGATCCATCTTGGAGAATATTAGAACTCGGTTGCAAAGTTAAAATCTTGCCAATATTGGAGCAGCATTGGAGACCAGAGACACTCAAGGTGGACAGATAAAGCTGAATCGCCTGAATGAAAACAAACCTAATCTACATTTCAGATTCCCAGATATCCAGTCGCCAAGGCTGGTGTTTTGTCTTCAACTCTCCTGGATGTGACCAAGGAACGAAGGCTCTACTAACAGGTTATGAGCTAATAAAACCAGCTGACAAGAGTCCAGAGGTCCGTTTCACAAAGCAGGTTCATTGATTACCCCAGGTTAATTAACCCCGAGTTGAGGGAAATGCAGGGTTTTCCGTTTCACAACAGGAGGTAACTCCAACCAGAGGAAGCGAGGGAACTCCAGCCTGTTTCACAGAGAGGGGTAACGTCAACTCTCGGTCAGTTACCGGGGCAACAGACGCTCTAGAACTAACCTGGTTGGGAGCAGGTTTTTGTCAGTGAACCTGGAGTTTTGCTCTGGCTCCGCCCCCTTTCAGACGGACACGGGATTTCATTTCCTCATTCAGCGGGGGAGCTTTGGCGAAACCGTTCTGCAGTGCCTTATTCCCGAGGCAAATTGGACGTCAACTTTTTTCCCTCAACATGGTGTGTCCTTTTGATAATGATCCGATTGATGAAGGCGCAGCATTACTTCGCCAAGAATTTAATATTGACAGACAGATCATCATCAGACCATAGATGTACTGGCATTTCCAGACACCTTCCTTTTTGAGCGGTACCGTTTTACTGCAGAGACCATTATGTACATCTACAGTTTAATCGGTCCGTACATTAGCAACATCACCAGCCGTAGCCATGCCCTGACAGCAGATATTGTGTGTTGCGCTGCGTTTCCTCGCAAATGGCAGTTTTCTGTACAATATTGGAGACGCAGAGCACCTGAGTAAGGCCACTGTATGCAGTCAATCAGAAAGGTGCGCCTGGCCCTAAAAAGGTTTTTAGCAACTTTTGTTGTTTTCCCTGGAGAGAAACCTTCAAGAGTTATCAAGGAGGAGTTCCACAGGATTGCAGGGAATGATGAGAATGATGAGAACGTTATTTAATATTTATTTAATGGATCTCAATCCATTAAATAAATATTAAATAACATTCTGTTAATGATATTGTGCTGCAATCTTAGAGTAGGATTAGTAATTTTCCTGTCTTTCAGGATTCCCAAATGTGATAGGGTGCATCGATGGAACACACATCCCCATCAAAGCTCCTTCACAAAATGAAGCAGATTTTGTGAACAGGAAGTCCATTCACAGCATAAATGTGCAGGTACATGAGGATTGATTGTTTCAGAATGTTAAAGACAGAGTGCATCATAGTTAAACATCTCTTATTCTGTGCACCATCCAGATCATATGTGATGCTGCAAACATCATCAGTAATGTGGAGGCCAAGTGGCCTGAGTCTGTACACGAGTCACGGACGTACCGCGAGTCACACCTCAGCACCAGACTGCAATGTGGTAAGTAGCCTCAGGATTTGCACAATATAATTCACCTATCTCCCTCATGCATATCATTTAATGTGTCCACTTAACATTACAGGAGTTTGATGGCCTTCTGCTGGGTGACAGGGGTTACCATGCCAACCCCGGCTGCTGACCCCTTACCCAGACCCTGAACCAAGCCCCCAACAGAACTTCAACCGGGATCACTGCAGGACAAGCGCCCAGGTGGAGATGACCATAGGCCTGCTGAAAGCCTGTTTCCAGTGCCTACGTCACCTCAGGGTGACCCCTGAGAGGTCCTGTGATATTATAGTGGCATGTGTTGTCCTTCATAACACCCTGCCCTACATAGAGAGGACCCTGCCCTACATAGAGAGGACCTTGCCCTACATAGAGAGGACCCTGCCCTACGTAGAGAGGGCCTGTGATATTATAGTGGCATGTGTTGTCATTCATAACACCTTGCCCTACATAGAGAGGACCCTGCCCTACATAGAGAGGGCCCTGCCATATGTAGAGAGGACCCTGCCCTACATAGAGAGGGACTGTGATATTATAGTGGCATGTGTTGTCCTTCAAAACACCCTGCCCTACATAGAGAGGACCCTGACCTACACAGAGAGGGCCCTGCCCTACGTAGAGAGGACCCTGCCCTACATAGAGAGGGCCTGTGATATTATAGTGGCATGTGTTGTCCTTCATAACACCATGCCCTACATAGAGAGGACCCTGACCTACACAGAGAGGACCCTGCCCTACGTAGAGAGGACCCTGCCCTACATAGAGAGGGCCTGTGATATTATAGTGGCATGTGTTGTCCTTCAAAACACCCTGACCTACATAGAGAGGACCCTGCCCTACATAGAGAGGGCCCTGCCCTACATAGAGAGAACCCTGCCCTACACAGAGAGGACCCTGACCTACACAGAGAGGACCCTGACCTACACAGAGAGGACCCTGCCCTACATAGAGAGGGCCCTGCCCTACGTAGAGAGAACCCTGCCCTACGTAGAGAGGGCCCTGCCCTACATAGAGAGAACCCTGCCCTACACAGAGAGGACCCTGACCTACACAGAGAGGACCCTGACCTACACAGAGAGGACCCTGCCCTACATAGAGAGGACCCTGCCCTACATAGAGAGGACCCCGATGATGATGATGAGCCCATTGACTTGTCAGCTATGCAGGACGGCAGAGCTGTCAGAGACACCATATGCCATCATCACTTTGGGGTCTGATCACCACCACCACCACCACCACCACCACCAAATAAAGACATGATGCACAATTCATTTGGTCTTCTTTATTTCCTACAAATACAAGAGCTAGTTTAGTTAATGTAGTTAGTAGTTAGCATAATTCACCTGGGACTGTACACCCACCCTTAACTTGTGCTCCAGTAGTTCAATTTCCACATCTGCCTTTCTAATCTGGTGGTCCAACTACTGCATTTCCTTAGCAGTTGTTTCCATCTTCTGGAGCAGGTGGAGTCTATAGATCTGTTTTACAGATAACTGGGAGGACATAAGGAGGACATTCAATTATTACAGTTGGACATGAATTCCACAGAATGAACCTCTGGTGTTTACTGAACATCTGTCTCACTGTGTCAGTCCTTGCAGTGGCTGTTGAGGGACCCTCCTGCTGCTGCCCAGCCAGGCCCTGTTAAAAATACTGTGTCAATACTTCAGTGTAGACAAAATATCACTCTTTATTCCACCACAATGTTTCAGAAATGTAAACAGGATGAGAACTATCATACCTCTACAGGCCTTTGTGGATCCTCCTCTGTAAAGGCAGCAGGCAGGGTTTCCTCGTACTCTTCATCCTACATGAATATGTTTCAGTATATTTAAATTACCATTTTGCAAGATCTTTGGAGTGTTGTCTACTTACAAGGTCTGTTGTGGCATGAGGGGGTCCAGCAGGCAGAGAGCACCATCACAATCTGTTGGGTGACAAAAAAAAAAAAAGACATGATGGGGAAATAAAGATGAACAAAAATAGGCTTAAAGAGATATATAGGCCTCGGCATATTATATATTATGAAGGAAGTGGTATCTTGAGGGGTGAGCTCTGAAGAGGAGCTCCTCCAGGGATTCCCTCAGCCACTGGCCTCCCAACATTCTGGCTTAGGGCTCCTCTGCCTCTGTTAAAGGTGGAGGTGCTGGGCCACCACCCGTTTTACTGGCCACCACCCGTTTTACTGGGCCACCACCCATTTTACTGGGCCACCACCCGTTTTACGGGCATCTGCCTTCTTTCTGTTGGCTGAGTAAAGTCTGCGTTAGTTTAGCCTTAGTTATTTGACAGCACATGATATGGGTGAGAAGACATTTATGTGTTTGAAAACAGCATTATGTTGGGAATAAAACACCTCACAGTCAAATGGCCACTTGATATTTACTGTACAATGTCACACATGATCGAAATTACGTTAAGAAATGTATTGATTAACAATTAAATTGGCAGCGGTCTTACCCGATTGGACAATGTTTTTATATTTCACTTTCAGCTGCTGCCAAGAGGCTTCTCCCCCACGGAATTGCACCTAAAAGAAATAAATTAATAAGCTACCATCCAAGCAGTATTCCCTTGCAATAATATCGCGATGACAAAGACGTTTGAACTTACGCATTCACTTGAGCAGCAATCTTCTTCCACGCCGCCTCCCTCTCTTTAGCAGCCGCTGCAACGTTGCATTTTTTTTTTTTAATATGTTCATATTCGCCATATGATCGGATCAATACTTCCTGCTCCACTGGCGTAAAAAACGCTGCACTCCGCGTCTCAGTTGTCATGGTGACTCGTTGAATCGGGGCTCCATTGATGCGGTCTTTTTAGAGTCGTGGTGCACGCACTTAACTCCAGGTGAAACTACTCTGAGTTCATCAAACTGACCAAAATCCAGTGTTGTGGAACCGAAATCTCAGCGTTTTCTGTCTCAGGGTAACTCAACTCAGAACTTGGGGTTAAGCTCAGGGCTTGTTAAACCTGCTTTGTGAAACGGACCCCTGATGTGCATCAGTGAAAGTGAGCGGGTTTTATCCTACTGTGCGTTCCACGGCTCTTCGCTCTGATCGTCCTCGGTGCTCCTCCTCTCAGTGCAGCGCTCCTCCTTGTTGCAGTCCTCTCACCTTGCACCCCGGAGTCTCCGACCCCGTCTCACAGGTTATGCAATATAAATAAACTGTTGCTAATTGGACCCATTCTGCCACCTGGTCTGCTTCTGTGTTTCAGAACACTACACTCTGGCTCCCAGCCGTATCATGTAAGAAATGTGTAAAATTCTGCTGAAGCGAGCTGCGCCAGTCCAAGTGTGGGAATGGGACTGGAGATAAAGACAGACTTTCCACAGTTACTTAAAAACTTAAAAACCTCATTAAAGTCCTTCTTCGTCACTTCGGATTGCTGACGGGCCGTATCATTAGTACCAATATGGACTATAACTTAGTGGACGGACGGGGAAAGTGTGCATCAAAAGCTCTAGAATCTTACCAAGGATTATCGGAACCCTTGCGCCAGGAAAACAATGTGTGATCGCGTTGAAGTGGATGTTTCTGGTGATGGAATCTCCTATTATTAATGTTGTTGGAGAGAAAAGAGGACAAGGAGTAGGTAGTGGATGAACATGAGGAGGTGACCGGGCAGGCTGGTTCTGTGGTGAAGCGGTGCCGGCGACAGGAGTGACGCGGTCTCTCATCTGGGCTTCCTTCAGGAGTCTGTGATGCGAAGCGGCGGTCTTCTGACGGGGAGAGGGTCACTGGTCTGGCTGTCAAGGGGAGAGGGAAGCCGCTCCAGTGCTGTTGCTCTCCGATGATGAAGATGCAGCTGTTGTGGGTGCAGGAGGAGGGAGATCCAGGCGGGAAGCTACCGGGGCAGCAGCAGGTGAGATGAAGTCTCAGTGCGCTGGGCCGACAGAGCCACACTCTTCTGCCCACCCAACGCACCACCATTTGAGCCAGAAAAACCAGCCCTGCTGTTGCGTGGCTCATAAAAGCGCCTTACATAGACACCAACAGGGCAGATGCAACGCCATGTAACTGGGATTCTTTCTCTTCTGGCTCCTCAGAAACCAAATCCAGCAGCACCAAGCAGGACTGATCACAGGATTGATCATACATTAAATATAATGAACAGTAGAATGGAGACTTGCTCCATGTGAGAAATGTCCTGACATTCTAGATGATTCAGCTCTACATTAATGAAACTGACCTGAACTTTGTTAAAATTGTATATTTGTGTTGTGAATATAGATCATTGTTAAAAAAAAATAATTTTGTGTGAGAAGCATAGCCAGTGGTGATGAGGGGAATGATCCTTCACAATGGGGGAACAGCTGAGCTGTTGAAACTGTGTATATTGGAAGCAGTACTTCCAATATATGAGAAGATTCTCAACAGTACATTTGATTAAAAACAGACTCAGCAGCACATTGACCAGAAGAAACTTGAGGCATTCATGCTCATGAGCCCCGAGGAATAAATCCTCATGTTTGTGGACAATGGTATTGTCAAAAAGTGGCAGAGACCAGGGCACTGCTCAAGGTTTTTTCATATTCCAGGGTTGGCCATATTTCTTTGAAAAACACATGATAGTGTTATAAGAAAGTACATTTTTTAATTCAATGAATGAAATGTTTTTGTTTTTATTTTTAAGTTAACACATATTTGAAAGATTCTAAAATTATATAAAAAAATATGTGTTGTATAATGTTGGTGCACTTGTGTTGAACTAAATTTTCATTATGAAGCCACCCTTACTTGCAATGAATTGGAACCCTTTTTGAAAAATACACTGAATTACAAGGCTTTACAGAACAGTGCGATGGACTTCACATGTAATATTATAATGACATGATTTTAATAGGTTGTGATCTAAAGTGGGCCGGTCTGAGGTGTGAAACTCCAGGGCTGAACATGAGTCCCACTCCGGCCATGGCTGTAGGTGTGAAACACGCCGCTGGATGGAGCCACTGTGCAGCGCAAAGCAGAAACTGCGTTCAAGCCTGACGTGCACCCGCCGTGCGACTGGTTTATCTCCACAGCGAAATCAGGAGAAGCGAGTAAATCGAAATTAAAAACAAAAAATAAAGGAAAAATAAAACGTCATTCAATGGTATTTGAGTGATTTATTATAGCTATTTTTATTTGTACCAGATATTTGACTGTAGTTTATTCACTATAAACTATATATAATATAATGAAGATCAGAGTCAAATCTTCATTAAAGCTATTTGTAGATAAAAGTAGAAAATATAGTCGTATGAGTCTATCAAAATATGTATAAGAAACCAGCCATCAACAACAATAATGACTAATAATGATAATGTATGTATCAAATCATTTGTTTGCAGTTGAATAAATAATAGATAATCGATATCGACAGGGCCATTTGTACTTTAAGCAGCTACAAAACATTTACCTGCTTTGATTCGAGATTTCTGTTGGATATATTCTCTTGAACTCAAACACACGCGTCACTCAGAGTACTTTTGTTGTGAAGAGCCAGGCCGGATGTACGTCTGGTGAGTCCCGACGCGCCGAAATGACCGAAGTTGTCAGTGCGGGACAAACAGAACAGCAGGTCACGACGTCTCTGTCAAGTCTGGGACGAGCCGACAGGAGCGCTCCCAGGACCCATGCAGCTCCTCCCTCCGCAGAGCCCCCACCCCCCGGAAACACACTTTGTGGAGGAGACGCGCACAGGGAGCGCGTTAGTGATCCGAGAAACGAATCTCTGCTCGGAGCTTTCACTTTCAGCAATTCTCTCACCTGAACATGGCTTCAACTATCTGCACCAGGTTCACCGACGAGCACCAGCTGTACGAGGAGCTGGGCAAGTGAGTGCTTTCTACTTTACGCACGATTCCACCGCCAACTTCCTGGGCTGGCTTTAGATTTGCGCGCACGCAGGTGGACTTCCTCCCGCTTACCTGCGCGTGTTTGTCTGTCCCTACCTGCGCCGGTCTCTCTGTCCCTACCAGCGCCTTTCTGTCTGTCCCTACTGGCGCCGGTCGCTGTCCCTACCTGCGCCTGGGCATAAAATGTGAAGCGAGATGTGGCGCGCGCCGGAGTGCACAGTCTACATTGTCTGTGCGGTGAAACAGACCTCCTTCCTGCACCTGGAACCTGGAGGGAGGCGACAGGTAGAAACGTGGATTTTCAGGTGTGATTGAGGTCTGCCGCGGGATGATCGTATTTTTACGCACCGTCGTTTCATGCAACCTTCAGAAAATGGAAGTCACTTATGTGTTCATCCTGTTTTGTGTGAATTTACAGCATTTTTAATGCGTGTTCAAGCTCCACGGGAGAGCACGAGCTGTGCGGGGAAGGTGTGGCTCTGCTCTGCAACCTGATCCGAGGTGAAGCGCAAAGCCAAATCGGGTCACCTGAGCTTGTCGAGTCAAGTCAAGTCTGGAAGTTCCTCTGCTTGCAGCTCCAGGCAGAGTTCATGCGATTGAGATGCTCGGCTGCATATTTTTTTTTAGAGTGAGTGCCCAGAAAAATCCTTTAGAGAAGGTGAGTGCAGGGTGAGGAAAGAACAAGGGCCATTGGTTGTGAGCATGGCTCT
Source organism: Blennius ocellaris (assembly GCF_963422515.1). NCBI lineage: Eukaryota > Metazoa > Chordata > Actinopteri > Blenniiformes > Blenniidae > Blennius > Blennius ocellaris. Next base: position 759,195 of record NC_137672.1, on the reverse strand, counting down.
CATCAGAGAGCAGAGCACCTTTTTAAAGGGACAGAATCAGCTTCTGCCTGTAGCTTCTCTCCTGAGCTCTGCCTCTCAACCTTGATCTCTGGTGGCACTGTGGTGACCCCCTGGTGGCACTGTGGTGACCCCCTGGTGGCACTGTGGTGACCCCTGGTGGTACTGTGGTGACCCCCTGGTGGCACTGTGGTGACTCCTCTTAGCACTGGTGACCCCTGGTGGCACTGTGGTGACCTCCTCTTGGTACTGTGGTGACCCCCTGGTGGTACTGTGGTGACCCCCTGGTGGCACTGTGGTGACCTCCTCTTGGTACTGTGGTGACCTCCTCTTGGTACTGTGGTGACCCCCTGGTGGCACTGTGGTGACCTCCTCTTAGCACTGTGGTGACCCCCTGGTGGCACTGTGGTGACCTCCTCTTAGTGCTTTGGTGACCCCTGGTGGAACTGTGGTGACCTCCTCTTAGCACTGTGGTGACCCTTGGTGGCACTGTGGTGACCACTCTTAGCACTGTGGTGACCCTTGGTGGCACTGTGGTGACCTCCTCTTAGCACTGTGGTGACCTCCTCTTAGCACTGTGGTGACCCTTGGTGGCACTGTGGTGACCTCCTCTTAGTGCTTTGGTGACCCCTGGTGGAACTGTGGTGACCTCCTCTTAGCACTGTGGTGACCCTTGGTGGCACTGTGGTGACCACTCTTAGCACTGTGGTGACCTCCTCTTAGCACTGTGGTGACCCCCTGGTGGCACTGTGGTGACCTCCTCTTAGTGCTTTGGTGACCCCTGGTGGAACTGTGGTGACCTCCTCTTAGCGCTGTGGTGACCCTTGGTGGCACTGTGGTGACCTCCTCTTAGCACTGTGGTGACCCCCTGGTGGCACTGTGGTGACCTCCTCTTGGTGCTTTGGTGACCCCTGGTGGAACTGTGGTGACCTCCTCTTAGCACTGTGGTGACCCTTGGTGGCACTGTGGTGACCACTCTTAGCACTGTGGTGACCTCCTCTTAGCACTGTGGTGACCCCCTGGTGGCACTGTGGTGACCTCCTCTTAGTGCTTTGGTGACCCCTGGTGGAACTGTGGTGACCTCCTCTTAGCACTGTGGTGACCCTTGGTGGCACTGTGGTGACCTCCTCTTAGCACTGTGGTGACCCCCTGGTGGCACTGTGGTGACCTCCTCTTGGTGCTTTGGTGACCCCTGGTGGAACTGTGGTGACCTCCTCTTAGCACTGTGGTGACCCTTGGTGGCACTGTGGTGACCTCCTCTTAGTGCTTTGGTGACCCCTGGTGGAACTGTGGTGACCTCCTCTTAGCACTGTGGTGACCCTTGGTGGCACTGTGGTGACCACTCTTAGCACTGTGGTGACCTCCTCTTAGCACTGTGGTGACCTCCTGGTGGCACTGTGGTGACCTCCTCTTAGTGCTTTGGTGACCACTCTTAGCACTGTGGTGACCTCCTCTTAGCACTGTGGTGACCCTTGGTGGCACTGTGGTGACCTCCTCTTAGCACTGTGGTGATCTCCTCTTAGCACTGTGGTGACCCCCATTAGCACTGTGGTGACCCCTGGTGGCACGGTCGGTCGGTCTAAGTTATTCAGTTTATTGCATCATTGCACTTTGAAATGAAAGCATAGAACAAATAAGCAGTAGTTGGTTCTGTTGAGTATTTGAGTGGAGGAGTAGGATGAGCTTGAACTTCCTCCTTTTTGGCCATTTGGAGACACAAAACCTTTTTTCATTTGGTTTTAGGTTGGGTTTTTTTTGTCCCTTTCTTTGCCTACATTTTTTTTTTTTTTTTTTTAACATTATAATATTATGAATAAAGCCGTAAACAGCCTTTTGTGTGATTCAGGAGGGAGATTGTGTGAAGAGATGAATTATCTTCTCACAGCTATTTTCACGTCAGGCTCCTGGTGTAACGAGCTTCTCTCTCTCTGCAGGGGGGCATTCTCCGTGGTGAGGCGCTGCATGAAGATCTCCACTGGCCAGGAGTACGCTGCCAAGATCATCAACACCAAGAAGCTGTCTGCCCGGGGTGAGTGACTGCCTGACGGGAGCCAGCGGTCACGTCACTGAAGGCCTGTGGCCAGAGGTCACCAGAGGCCTGTGGCCAGAGCAGTTTTGCTGAATGGTTCCTTTTTCCCACATGTTGAACTTCAAACCAACTTCTTTTCTCATGACTGCGGTCAGTTCTTCACGCCTCTGCTCTGTCATGTTCGGCCGCTGTCCTCAACGTGGCTCCCTTCCCTCCCGCTCCGTACACGCCGCTGGTTTCTGTTTTGGTTGCTGTGTCTGCGACGCGCTGACTCGCTTTCAATCGGCTGTGGATTCCTGGTGACTCGTGCATGACTCAGCACTTTTCGCTCCAGAACCCACAGCATGATGCTCGGGCCAGGAATAGTCTGCTCATGACCTCAGTGCTTCTCTCTTTGAGGAGGAAGATGCTCTATAATCTGATGTTTGAGGAGGAAGCTGCTCCATAATCTGGATGTTAGAGGGGGAAGATGCTCTATAATCTGATGTTAGAGGAGGAAGATGCTCTATAATCTGATGTTGGAGGAGGAAGATGCTCTATAATCTGATGTTAGAGGGGGAAGATGCTCTATAATCTGATGTTAGAGGGGGAAGATGCTCTATAATCTGATGTTAGAGGGGGAAGATGCTCTATAATCTGATGTTGGAGGAGGAAGATGCTCTATAATCTGATGTTACAGGAGGAAGATGCTCTATAATCTGATGTTACAGGAGGAAGATGCTCTCTAATCTGGATGTTAACGGAGGAAGATGCTCTCTAATCTGGGTGTTAGAGGAGGAAGATGCTCTATAATCTGATGTTAGAGAAGGAAGATGCTCTATAATCTGGATGTTAGTGGGGGGGGCGGTTCTGGAAGGGCAGCAGATGATGGATTCCTCACTGAGTGGGGCGGTAATGGAAAGTGAAGCCGTGCTGGTAAATCTCTGAATGGATCCAGCCAATGGTTACTGCTTCAGTCCAGAGGCTGTTTAAAGAGGAATATTCCATTTTATTTTACTGCTTTTTATAGACATTTGTTCCCTGTTTCCTGACTATTGTTCTCTGAAAGTATCAGTTTCATTTTCTTTACATTTATAAACCTGAAGGAAAAAGTAAGGCTCCATCACAATAGATTTTTTTCATTGTTGGACTTTTTCATTTTCCTCCATGTTGTGTCACATGTTCAGCATCCCAATGCTTTTAACACTAAATGTGGAAAAAATGTCAAATATGAAGTTCTCTCCACATTTAAGAAATTATGAGAAAGCTAAAGTTCAAGATTTAGGCTTTGTTTATGCAACTTTTCAGCTGTAAACATTATTTTATTGCATTTTCAGTTTCAGAAAAGTTTTGTTCACACAACTTTAATGAAAACGTCTGTTTCCAGGGCAATGGCAGAAACCCTGGTAATTATGTAATTCCATGTTGGGCCACTAGTTGGAGCAGTGGACAGTTTCCACTGCTAAAGACACTGAGAATTGTTTTTGCCTGTTTATATGGTGATGGAGCGCGAGCATTTTCATAAAGGTTCATCTTTATATCTACAATATTCCGTGTAGATCTGGTTGGCATGTCTTCTAGTCCTTGAAAGTTTGACATTTTGAAAATGACTGGCTCAGTTTTCTGGCTGTCGTGCTAGACTGCCGGTCACTTCCTCCTTGGATCACCGCCAGCACGTTGTTAAGCAACCATTGCATGAGTGCTGCATTACATGTTGCCCCCTACCTCCGTTAGACTGGTGGTTTTATTTATCTGCTTGTAGACTGTTTAACAGATTTGAACTGTTGGAGGGTTTTCTCTTGTTTCATGAAGCTGTGGTTCTTTCATCCATTGTTCCTTTCATACAATCGCTTTGATGATGTGCTTTTTTAAAAACATTTTTACACTTTTAGGCTCCTGTGTCTGCTTGACCAGCTTCAGTGGATTTAAATTGAGGGATGTTCTGATACTACACAGCGTACTGTGTAATATCTGTTACAACTCGGTTACAACTCGGGGATTGTCACACGTCGTCCATCAGCAATGTCGCCTGCCAGTACGCAAGAGAGGACGAGGGAATGGCGGTAGTTTAGAGTCTTTATTATCAATGAGATTGACAAATGTAAGACAGACTGAGAAGTATGTTCTGACAAAATATGAAAAGGAGAATGATGCAGTTCAGTTGGTACGTCACCAGCAACTTCATCACTGGAGACATTTGGCAGCACAGTTAGCCTGAAGTCGCTCAGCAGTTTAACTGCTCAGGGGATCAGGAGGATTTCACTCCGAGCCATGCTACGTGCTACATGCTAAGGAGTTTGAGAGATCATGAATCAGCCATGCTAGATGCTGAGGAGTTTCAGAGGTCATGCATCATCCATGCTTCACGCTACACATGATTAAATGTGAATAATGTGTGATCATTTAGTTGCTGGTGTTGTATGAACTATTTTATCTTCTTGATTTGCTGGCAGAACCTAATTCCCAATCAGTCTTACTTTTTTCGTTCTCATTATTAACGATGCTCGTGCTCTCTTGTATACATGCGGCTGACACACGACGTCACGTAATACTGGCTGGATTGTATCGGTGATCTCTCACGATTACCGGTACTCCATGCTGTATCGGGCCAATACCTGATACTGGTATCGGTGCATCCCGACGTGAATCTGACTGTATGTTTCACTGACAACAGGCTGTTTCTGTGTCTGTACCTTTAAAAGCTTGAGCTGTGTCTTGTTTTCCAGTCGTGTCTATGAGACGGAAAAAGTGGCGCCCGCTCATGATTTCGGAGGCCAGAGCTCCCTGTTACGCAGTCAAAGGTTAGGGTTTTGAGCACACTTTGTATATAAAGTGGATGTAGATGATGGGCTTCCTTCACTTCAGGGGCCTCACACAGGCTGTGGAGACACACGTTACTGATAGAAAACCATCAGAAAGTAAATTTTGCACAATATAGGACCTTAAGTTGTTATCTCATCTCTCCCTCTCTAAAACCAATATTCTTAGTTGTGATTCCTTACAAAAAATAGCAAAAGACGAGAGGACAAAATGATCTAAAAAGAAGAAAAACGTTCCTGTTATCCCCGTCACCTGCACAGCAAGCCTGGTTCTTCAAGTTTCCCCACAATATCACCACAGAGCATGAGGAGGACCTCTAACTCTGTTCATTCTCAAGCTGCTTTTGGCCTGAGTTGGTAGGAAACGTGGGTTCTTGTGTTTGGACTGTGAGAACATGGACAGTCTGATGGAGAGAATTATATCAGCCTCAAGGATGAGCAGGCATTGAAGTGATGGGACCACAGATAGACAGACATGTGATCAGGATCCTAAATGTGGAGCTCCGGCCCATCACAGAGTTTTTATGTGCCTATAAACCTCAGCTTCACCTCCACAGCTGCATTGTGTGGTAAGGAACCCTTCCAGTAGCCCCGAGGTGGAATCAGACAAGACAGTTGATTGATTAGTTGCATCTAAACACAACAAAAGGCTGACATGACATTGAATTGTTCTGTTTCGTCTTTATTGTGTGGCTGTGGTTTCTTGACAGAGCATTTTATAGTTAAATACATAGAGTTCAGGATCAACTCCATCCATCCAGACCAGTCTTGGCATTGTGCCAACTGGATCCTGGATCCACTTCTTTGCATTCTTCGACAGTTACATGATCTTAATGTCTTATTTGTTTACATTATATCCTGTGTGTTTGACACAGTGGTTTGCGGAGGCCTAGAACGCCAGGCCCATCCGAGCACATGGTTCTGAGAATATCCAAACATCTCTGCACTGTTGTCCATTTTCCTTGTCATTGGCTTCCTGTGCTGCCAAACAGCCCCATGACACCATTTCCTGCGCTTGTGCTCCGCTCCTTCCTGTGGAGGGCTGCTGGGGGGCTAACCGCCAATAAATGAAACCAGACAGGCAAACGTTGTGGGTGTTCCATCAACTGGGAAGTTGAGAAGTCACTTCTGAGGAAAATCCCATTTCCCAGTTGGGCCATCCAAGCCATAGTTTCAAAAAGACACGTTTTTCAGTCCATTTTTACTTTTGTCATTCTCATTAATATTAAAGACTCTCCAAATCGCTGACATGTCTCTTGTGTCCTTGTGGGTGCTGCTGCTGACACATGACATCACAAAATACAAGCTGGGTTGTAACGAGGAGCTTTTCCTGAGTACAAGTATTGGATCTGATACCCATCGATTGGATCGGTGCATTCTGAGGAAATACTGCAGATCATAGTTGCTAGCACACTCCGTAGGCCAAGCTGCTGAGATGTGGGTGTTCTCACTTTGAGTGTAAGGTGATGTTTGTTCATTAATATTTCTTGTGCGCACACAATGTCAGTTGTGTTATGTGACGTTGTGTTCAGTTGTGGACGGTTCGAAAGCTTCACACAAATTTTCACGTGGAATCATCTCGGCTTAACATTTCCATTTGTAACTCCCGCTGCAGCACAGCGCAGCACAGACTCCTGTTCTTGGCCATCTTCTTAGATTTTTCGTCATTGTTCTAGTTCCTATAGAGTGAAAGCTATAAAAGCGCTTTTGTCCAGATGTACCTCGCCAGCAGCCCGGCGGTCCTGCTGATGGCTTGGGGAAACTAGGGCAGCGGCTACACGATGATCTACTGATGCTTGGACTCGACAGAGTGGAAATTATCACTTGACAAACCCCAGTAGGCTGCGGAAAAGCCCGCTCCGCTTCCAGCGCATTCGCTCCTTTTTAATGTCTTCTGGAAAATACCCGCGTGCCTCTCCATCCCCATGGAAACAAAGAGATGGTGAGCTAAATATAGTTCATGGGGGTAACTTGAGATTGGGAGTGTATCACACGCTGGTGGGTAATTGTGCACGATGGTGAATGCCTTGGCTGTCGCGCACCGAGCCAAACAATAAGCAGCAAATGCTCAACGGGCCATTGTTGGGCGACATCCACTTGATGAAAAAAACCCATCTTTTTTCTCCCCAGTCTTTTCCAAAAACATTCTGTCCACACGTCACTATGAACATGGCTCAACACAAGGCTTCAGGGCATGTAGTACACTCTACCTCATCTTTTTTCTCCATAGATGGTCATCTTTGATGTCCACACCCCGGGGTATTGGACGGCACGAGCTGGGGTTTTAGAATTTACCCACTCTGGGACCATTGTTAAAAAAAAACTATTTTCACGCTTCTAAAACCGCCTCATGTAGATGACAGGCCAGAAACATCTGGTTTTGATGAACCAGGTTCCTGGTGTGGACGAGTCCCTGGTCTGCTTTTTATGGTGGCTCTAAGCTCGGAAACAAGTGGGGGTATGACCCGACCCTGTAACCCCGAGGTTCACATCCAGGCGGGGTACCTTAATCCCCGCAGACACACTCATACACACTTAGAGCCAAACTAAATAAAGCCCTCCATCAGAGGTGTATGCCGTGCCAGCCGGCGGCTTAGCGGCTAATGTCACTGGCTCAGCACGCCATTTACACAGCGCCCTGCTGACACCGGCCATGAAAGAAGCAGATAAGCGGAGGGAAGCCGCTCGCAAAGCGACGGCCACTTTAAATTGTGCCTTTTGTGCGGTTTAAACGGTATCTGGCACTTTAAATGGTGTGGTGGGAGTTCCTGCAGCTGGTCAGCCCTCAGACCTCGGGCTGACCCACCGGACCCCGTGTCAGGTGAAGGCTGAAGCCGAGACTCATAACACAAACCAAGGACTCGATGACGAGGGAAAGTCCAGACATGTCTCACTTCTTGATTCGTTTAGTCAGTGTTTCATATTGATGATGACCTTCAATGCCGCTCATTTGAATAACGTTGACATCGAAAAGAAAGTGAAATATAAAGGCTGATTCATCCTCCATGAGAACAAGAAGAAAGCTGGGCAGTGTGGAGTCCTGCCCAACAAAATGATGTCATTTCCTTCGTCCAGCTCCTTCTAGAAGAAGAAATTAGTCTGGACTGTTCCAAGTGTCCTGGTGGAACTGTGTCGGAGCTGCTCTGCTGAAACTTCTGCTCTGACGTGTTCCAGCTCGCTAATCACTATCAGTCATATTTAGCTTGTAGCATCGCTACTGTCTGAGCCTCTCAGCTCGTTAAAATGTCCTGATGCACCTGAACGCATCACTCAAAGCTGTCAGCTCCTGCAGTTCAAACCAGACCAACATGGCGGCTCAGACACAAACTCTTTTATTACTGAAACAGTTCAGAGGAATGTTTCTGTAAGTTCTGGAGGAGAGAAAAAAACTGTGCAGTTGAAAAGTTACAGTGGTGCTTCACAGACATGTGGCTGCTATGAGGGGGCATGGCCTTCCATGTGGGGGGGTATAGCCTACAAGTTCGACAGCTTTTTATCGGCGTATGAACAGTCCTGTAGAAAAAGCATTAATTTCGGCAGCTGGCTGAATGTTGTTCTTGTTCTTCTGGGTTCTAAAAGAGAGTCTGCAGGGACCTTTAGTCATCTCTATGAGTCAGAACAGGAAATGCAGGGCTGGCTTCATGAATCCTCATTTAATGTTTGAAAGTTTTGTTTAACTGAGTATTTCTTCTGTTTCTGCTGGTGAAACGGTGGATGTTTTCTCAGAAGGAAAACGTCATTGACATAATTTGTCATGTCGATTTTTTTCCAGGAATCAAATCCGTTATGAAAGTGAGTCTTGGTTGTTGATAATGGAGCAGTGGTGAGAAAGGTGAAAGAACAGCTCTGGTTTGAATCCAGCATGTGGATCTGCCACATGAAACCTTCAGCTGGACCGTGCCAGACAAACGTGTGACTTCCTGAGAGGAACCTGCACCTTCTTATTGTGTGTGCAGAAGAGAAGAATCACACAGCAGATAGTTGAATTTGACCCAGAACTGCTGAGAAACCGTTCAAAGGGTAGTTTGAAGTGTTTTGGGTTTGGCTCAAGTTGTCCTGCGAATGTGGGCTCACGGTTTCCCGCAGGAATGCAACAGCTCCGTCGACAGCTCTTGAAAATGGCCACACCCGCTGAGTGACTGGAAAAATATACAACTTCTTGTGGCAACTTGCTTCACAGGTGCCCTTCATGTTACTGTCTAGTTGGAGCTGCTTTGGTTGGTTTAATCTCATAACAGTTGGAAAATATTTGAATCAGTGTGATATCTGTCAATAATATATGTAGCACTAACAAGGGTATTGTATGTTGTCCCACACCCATCCTCCTACCCCCACTCTCGCTCTCCTCTCAATCTTCTCTCTCCTCTCTCTCTTTGAGCGTTTCCCCCCCGGTCGCGTTCGGCAGCCATGTCAACTTCTAATAAAGCAGTAACATGGGGAGACTCTTAGTCTCTTCCTGTTGTAAGAGCAAAAACTGTTCTGACATCAGAAGCTCTCAATCATATATTGTCTGCCCAAGCTGCCGAACAGGAGTGTAAAAAAAAAAAAAAAATCGGTGTAAAATATGTTGTGATCAAAAATATGATACCAAATGACTAGTTGTCATTTGCTGTTTGTTTCTTTTCACATGTGAATCTCATGTTGACACGTCTCTAAACACCCAGGGTGGAAAACTTGTGTTTAAATCCATCCTGCAGTCCACTGACACTAGTGGTTGGGTTTATGTCACAATGTGAGTGACGCAGGACAAAGTTCACATCCTGTGGTTCACTGCTGTGGATTTTCATCCTGAAGGAAGATTAGTCACAGTTGGACATCACAACTTCTTGTGCTCTTGCTTCCAGTCAGGCCAGATGCTGTTTATCCCTGAAAGCAGCATGAAGAAGAACTGCCTGTCCTCACCAGTGTTACTAGTTACTCCTTTAAAAAGTAACTTGGTAACTTCACCGATTACTTGTTTTTAAAAGTAACTAAGTGAGAGATCACAAGTTCCTTTTTTAGTAACTTTTCAGCAGCTGCCGACCCCCCCCCCCCCATCTGAACATAAAAGCTCTGCTGATCCCTGCCTCCTGAACCTGCTGGTACATATTTAACCTTTGACCTCCCACTGGTACATATTTAACCTTTGACCTCCTGCTGGTGCATATTTAGGCCGATCGCTTCCTGAATCATGACTCACATTCATGGCCGCAGATGACTCTAAATCACATGGAGCATTAAAAATCTGACTACAAACAGTCAGACTGAACAAACTCGACGAGAATGGAAGAAAAGCGGTAATGCAGGTGGATCACCAGCTGGACTTTCAGGCGGTTCGGATAACCACCAAGCAGAACCAGACTGAGTCTCCTCCCTCGATGTCTGATCGGTGCTTTAAGGTAGAATGGACACAAACGTTTATCAGCTGGTGAATGTTTGTGATAAATGATCACAGAAGTAAAAAGCAAAACAAAGTTTTATCTCTCATCTGCAGGGAAATGGCACCTCTAAATCCGAGGCCATGGTTCTCGACCGGAAAAAGGTGGCTTGCCCCCTCCAGGTCGGTGGAGTACCCTTGTCCCAAGTGGAGGAGTTTATGTATCTTGGGGTCTTGTTCACGAGTGGGGGAAAGATGGAGCGTGAGATCGACAGGCGGATCGGTGCAGCGTCTGCAGTTATACAGACGTTGTATCGGTCCGTCGTGGTGAAGAAGGAGCTGAGCCAAAAAGCGAAGCTCTCGAATTACCGGTCGATCTTCGTTCCTACCCTCACCTATGGTCATGAACTATGGGTCATGACCGAAAGAACGAGATCCTGGATACAAGCGGCTGAAATGAGCTTCCTCCGTAGGGTGGCTGGACGTACCCTTAGAGATAGGGTGAGGAGCTCAGTCACCCTTAGAGATAGGGTGAGGAGCTCAGTCACCAGGGAGGAGCTCGGAGTAGAGCCGCTGCTCCTCCACATCGAGAGGAGCCAGCTGAGGTGGCTCGGGCATCTATTTCGGATGCCCCCCGGACGCCTCCCCACGGAGGTGTTCCGGGCATGTCCCTCCGGTAGGAGGCCTCGGGGCAGACCCAGGACACGCTGGAGGGACTATGTCTCTCGGCTGGCCTGGGAACGCCTTGGGGTGCCACCGGAGGAGCTGGAGGAAGTGTCTGGGGCGAGGGAAGTCTGGGCAACTCTGCTTGGACTGCTGCCTCCGCGACCCGGCCCCGGATAAAGCGGTAGACAATGGATGGATGGATGGATGCAGGGAAATGTTTAATATAACAGTTAATGCCACATATTGGGCTTTTGTAATGCTCATTATTGAGTTTCATTGTGTTGCCAACCTCACAATCTTTTAGAATGCCTCAGATAGGCCTGGGCAATAAACCAAAAAATGTACCAATACGGAAATTTAGGAAAATTACTGAGACCATTTTGCTCATGTTGGTATATTTGGTGTTTAAAAATAAAGAAAGGAAAGGTTGGTTTTGAGTGTGTGTGCATAGGCTGTCCCTTTAAGACGCTATACTGTGTGAGAGACGTGACTCCACCCATCCAGTCTGTAACAAAAATGGAGAAAGGAGGCGATGGAGGATGGTTCAGAAGTTGTAGCGGCTGCTGTGGTGGCTGAAATGAAAGGCTTTAGAAGCCATCAAAGCAAATCGTCCGTATTTAGAATCAACAGGCAGAGTGACACGATCTGCGGGAATCTGCCTCCATCACGGGCAGAGCGCCATGTCGTGTGTCGTGCTGGACGTAAAGTCATTTTACACACAAAATATGTAAGTTCTTTTAGGAGAATTAGGTAAGATAGGTCTTTTTTCAGATCACTGTGGAGAAATCTCCCATTTTCAGGTGCGGTCAACTCACGGTATATCCTCTCCCAGTCATTCTCACTTCAAGAAATCTGTGCTTATCAGCTCTTAAATAAATCTCAACTAAAAGTACTTAATTTGTATTTTATTAATTTATTTTCAGACAGTGTAGTCTTACGGCCCTTTTAAAGTGGCAATAAATAGGTCCAGGGGAGTCATGCTATCAATATAACTGCTGCATCAAGTGTGCAAACATTTTTTTTGCGCAGTGGAGTCGTTATCGTCCATTTATCGTGATCAAGATGAACTGTTTAATATTGATTTTGAGGCCATATCGCCCAGCCCTAGCCTCAGACATAGCAGGAGGCCTGAGGGTTTCTCTGCTCAAAGAGAAACTTCTAGAACCTGGGCAGACCCGCGAAGCAGCCGACTGATGTATTTCTGAAGCATCCTGCTCTTATTGTGGCTGTAAGCAGGCTGTTGGAAACAGGGTCGGGTCATTGCTTAAAAAAATTGGTCAGTAATAGTGTTTAGTCCTGGCATTGATAAGTATACTTCTCATACTTCTGAAGATTTTCTGCTGGGATTCACTCCCCAAATGACGAGGCTTTTTAGTTTCTTTCCCTCATTTATTTTACGCAGGTGAGAAAACCTTAACCTAACAAACACCAATGCAACTATGCAAGATGAAATATAATCAACACATAATCAAAAAAAAGTTACAGAAATATGACATCACAATTATAGTTGTCAATTTAGCAAGTACTTAATATATTAATATAGTTACATTAGAATGACTATTTGAGTCAAATTATTAACCATTTCCAATTCAATCATTTATCCTAAATATACATGCTGGTATTTAATTTATCAAGCACTATAGAATGATAACAGTTTATGTAAGTTCAATATACATAACATTGTTTAAAGTATATTTTAGTAGATTCAAGTATAATTTGCCATAATAATTACAGTTGACTTTAATATTAAATTACTCATTTATGTACAGACACATAGCAGCTATATTTACCCAAACGATGACTACACAGTGAGATGAATAAACCATTTAGGCCAAATCAGGAAGAATAATCCTGGTTGTTTTTCACCTTCAGAAAACCAGATCTCTGGTGAAGCAAGTTGCACCAACACGTTAGTTTAATATTTATGTCAGAGTGAGCAAGGTCTCTGAACAGAGCGTGGCTGTATTTTCTTTGCTGATGACATAACTGTGTTTGTATCTGAGTGGAAACTTTCATCTTCCTGTTTGGACTGTGAGTCCACCTGAATGGAAAACCTTGTTTTTCTGCTTTATTCCGACTGTCTTGATCTTCTTCCTTCTCCTTGATCCTGAAGTGATTCTTACACAGGTTTTCTTCATCGGCTGTTGAAGTCTCCATGTGTGACTCGGTTGAGAGGAAATCCTCCGGAGCTCTGAGGATATCTCGGTTGATCCTGAATCTGAGCAAACACTTGATCCCAATGAGAAAAGGAAAGCAGCTGAGAGGCCAAAGATTTGGATTAGTTACATAAAGTGTTTATAATGTTTGCAATAATTCACCCCAGATTCCCTCTTCTGGTAAGTGATGCGCAGCTGCTCGCAGCAAGCTAAAAATAGCTGATGAGGGCTCCAGTGGGGAGCTGGAGAAACAGGAATCAGGCTGCTGCGTAATAGAGCAACTGTGGATGGGAGGTGAGGACTCCCTGTTCCATGACAAAAGGTATTCTCCTCTCCTGCTGGCCTCATTTCCCCATCAATCAACTGGCAGCATGCATCACCCTGCTCATTTAGCTTCTGTGTTGTTTCTCCCGCCGCATGTATGTAATTAATGTGATTTCCACTCCAGCTGTGAAAACTCAACAGAGGACCTGGTGAAAGAATGATGAGGAGGAATGGAGGATAAGAAATCAGGGGAAGTATGTGTTAGATTAATGGCAGCAGTGAGACAAGTCCAGCAGCCGTCAGACGGGAACATGTTGTCTTATCCCCTCACTATTTAACAGTACGGCCTGTTGGCTTTGCCACATGGTGCCGATGGTGTTTGGACTGCATTAGGATTTTCTCTGAGGTTGTGTTTATGCTCTGCAGCAGATGGTTGGTTTCTCTCTATTTCATTTAGACTCTGATTTTATGATTGAAAAGCCCAGCGACTCGCAGTGTCCTGACGGCATGAAGCGGACGGCTCATGCTGGTGGCTGCAGGTCCAGCAGCCGCGGGAGGCCCCGGATGAAGGTCGCCACTGAGTGTAAAAGTGATCCTGCAAAATGCTTTGAAGGTGAACTCGAAAGGTGAAGTGAGTTTGTTGTCATGCAGGTACAACTGGGTCATCTTAGTCTGATAGGAATCGTATCAGCCAGCGTTTCATCTCCTCCTCTTGGTCTGGTCGGTCCAGAAGCCTTGTATTCAAAGTTTACAGCTCCTCCTTGATTTTCCTCCATTTGAATATTGGATCCTAGGTGCTGCATACAGAATCTGCTGTCTGTGTGATCTGGACTGGCTCCGCCCACACATGCCCATCTTGGGAAGAGGAGGAAGTACTTCCTCTCGTGGTGCCATGTGCCAGAGCAGAGTTGCCTAATTGTGGGAGGAGTCAAAGGGGAGGAGCCTACCTTGATTTTGATTGGCTAAACCCCCAATGACACTATATAGTGTTTGATATCTGATTGGCTGGTTGGAGCGATGCACTTTTTAAAACCTGTAACAAGCCAGGGAGAGAGAGAAGACACACTTTCTTCGCTTCTGGGGCGTCGTTTGAGGTATGGAGACAATTAGTACTGCTGGAAAACCTCTAGGAAGTGGATTTAGGATAACATGAGCCCATTAATGAGACCGTTCAAGCTGGTAGCACGAGGGCTGGAGTCTGTCTGAGCTAACATTGAGTCTGGGACGCAACACACCGCTAAGAAGAAAAAGAAACAAGCAGTCATACTCTCAGAAGTTAGGTTCACTACTTAACCTAAAAAGAATTATTTAGGATTGTAGGAGGAAGATGAAGAATGTTGAAAACCCTGGTATACATGAAAATACAGAAGGTGAGACCTCCACAGTAGGGTCTGGAGACTAACCTAGGTTTTCTCCTGTGCTGCTTACAACATGGTAGCGGCCACCTTGAAACAGGAATGGAGACAAGGCATAACCTTGATTGTCCAACAACTCTGAACACCAGGTATGCCAGTAACATTTCAAAAGACCAACATGACCTTTATTCCTCACAAAATGCTTTGGGAAGGTCTCGGGACTATCCGTCTGATGTTGACACTCGGCTGGTGAAAAGTGTTCAGTGTTTGTCTTGTACCTGAACGAGAGCTCAGTGGTTTTATCACTGTTTGGCTCTAAAACTGGGATGCTGAAGGAGCTTCTCTCAATCTCTTTGACACCTGTGGATAAAGTGGAGTATTCCCTTTGAGTTTTCTTCCAAATCTTCATTTAGCCAAGTAGGCCAGCCTCTTGAGACGAGCCGGCTGCCTTAATTAGGGCTTTTTGTCTGCCAGCTCGTCTCCAATCCAGAGAGGTTCTCTCCTCCACCTTCATAAACACTGGGCTGCCTCTGAGAAGACCTGGGGCCTCATTTATAAAACTGTGCGTAGGATTGACGTCAAAATTGGCGTACGCACTAAACACAGAAAGTGCGTACGCACAAAAATATCCTGATTTATAAAACAGTGCGCACGCACGTCCTACGCCGATTTCCCTTTATAAATCACAATCCACTCTAAATGTGGCGCACCTGTGTGCGGGTCAGACCACGCCCATATTTGCCTATAAATATTCAGAGAAACGCCTCTCATGAATATTGATTCATGACTGACAGCATGCCGAAAGCAGAAAGAAAAGCCAAGAAGCGCAATTTGACCCAGTGTGAGGTGGAAGTTCTGGTCGGGGAGGTGGAGAAGAGCAAGGCGATATTATTTGGTGGACACAGTGTTGGGGTCACCAATGCCAAAAAGGCTGTAGAGTGGCAGCATGTGGCGGATGGTGTCAATGCTGTGGCCTCAGAAGGTCGGAGTGTGGCTGAGGTGAAAAAAAGTGGTCCGACATCAAAGTAGATGCAAAAAAGCGCCTGGCGTCACACAGGCAGAGCGTCTGTGCCCCGGGCGGGGGAACGGGCCCTCCGGAGCTCACCCCGCTGGAGGAAACACTGGCGGGGGTCATCGGGGAATCCCTCCTGAGTGGAGTGGTGACGGAGGTGGAGGGGGACACCGCCACCTGCCCTTCAGGAGCCGATGGTGCGCTCCACAATACTATAGATTCTAGGTCCTCTCCTCTGCGCCTTGTGGGTGAGGAAAAGGGGTGAGCAGCCACCGCTTGAGGGTTAGGGTTCTCCACTGTCGCCTGCAAGGTCGGTGAACGGGTTAAACACTACTACAAAATTGCAAGCCTCAGGATTTCCACATGAATTCTCCGTACCTAGAAGCCACCCATCACGTACAGCCTCCAGTCTGCGCCCAACACTGCTATATGGGCTATATGATATAGGATATTACACTGCATTCATATCAGTGGAAACATCATTTACCCTACTGTTGTCTTACTATTGTCTTAATCATATGTTTCCTGTGTGCACTCCAGGGAGTATGTTTGTTTATTCATTGTAGAAATTAAATTTTTTACTATCCATTTCTTGCAAATAAACTGTCCATATATGAGGTCATATAACTATTTATTTTACACGATCAGTTTCACACAGTTTCTCCCGTTTCTTTCTTCTGCCATCAGTGGCGCAGTTTCTCCTTCCCCCAGTTCTGTGCGTACGCCTGGGTCAGAGTTGGGTTAGGGTTAGGGTGACCCAGGGTCAGAGTTGGGTTAGGGTTAGGGTGACCCAGGGTCAGAGTTGGGTTAGGGTTAGGGTGACCCAGGGTCAGAGTTGGGTTAGGGTTAGGGTGACCCAGGGTCAGAGTTGGGTTAGGGTTAGGGTGACCCAGGGTCAGAGTTGGCGTGGAGGACCGCACATTTTCCCGTCAAGTTCTCTTTTTATAAATCCCACGGTTTGCGTAGAGAGTGGCGTACGCATTCTTTTGTGCGTACGCAACGTTTATAAATGAGGCCCCTGGTCTGGAATCACACTTCCTGGTCTCTTGTGCCTCCGGGTCCTGTGGAGGGGACAAGAAGCTTGGACCTTTGGCTGTTTGGTCCATCACTTGTTTTTGAGGAGATGAGGGTGAAGTGTGAACGTCTTAATGACCTGTGAGACACGTAGTCCCAAAACCTTTCAAACCCTCCTCCTCCCCGAAGTCACAACTGTGTGTGTGTGTGTGTGTGTGTGTGTGTGTGTGTGTGTGTGTGTGTGTGTGTGTGTGTGTGTGTGTGTGTGTGTGTGTGTGTGTGTGTGTGTGTGTGTGTGTGTGTGTGTGTGTGTGTGTGTGTGTGTGTGTGTGTGTGTGTGTGTGTGTGTGTGTGTGTGTGTGTGTGTGTATTCAGTACAGTTCCTCCTGAGTTTTATGTATCCCAGCACTGTGAAGCATTTTTAGACCACTGACCCTGTGTGTTTTCATCTTTGCATTTTAAGCTTCTTAAACCTTGTACCTGATCACATGATCTTTTAGATACACTTGTTTAGCACTTTGTGACCACCGTCTGTGAAAAGCACTATATAAATAAAGTTTACTTACTTACTAAGTTCAGTACTAAAACTAACGACACCACCTAATGGCCCAACATGAAAACTACATAATTTTCATTGTTTCTGCGGTGCCTTCACAACTCCTCTGAACCAAATGTTCCAAAAACATGTATTTTCACTTGACACATCTAGGAAATGTGTTGTATTTGTTGCAATATAAATAAGATCGGGTTGAATGTGGCCTGAGTCATGCTGTGAAGAGGCTTCAACCTGTTTTGAGTGTTTCCTGTTCCTGCAGGAGTGGAACTGTTTCTGTCATGGCAGCACACTCTGATTCTGAACCTACCATCCAGGAACTATTCTGCTGAACCAACCTGTCAGTTGAATGGAGCTAATTATTCCTTTGAAGACCGTTGATGATTAGGTCGGTTTACGCACCTTGATTAGAGTCCTCAATTATCCTGGTTTGATTGAAATGGGTTGTGTTTAGTGCCGTGATATTATTCACTTGAAATGGAATATTTTCTGACTTCTTTCCCTCAGTCCACTAATGCTAATCTGATCCTCTGTGTCGTCCATCAACCTCATTTCCCTGCACTTGCTCTTCCTACTGCTGTACTTCACTCTAGATGTTCTCGTGGGGTGTGTTCTCTCTATGTTCCAGAGCTCTCTTCAAACAAAGGCATCCTTCGTATGGTCCATCCACACGATGGGAAAAAAATAAAAATTTTCTCCCCATCCTTCTCCATAAACAATTTGTCCACACATCACTATGAACACTGCTCAACACGAGGCTTCAGGGCATGTAGTACACATGGAGGCCTTTCGGGGCGCTGTGACTCAAGAAATACACTAAAAACACAGAAGAAGACAGACCACATAGAAATTTAGAAGTAGATTCCTGCTCATAAACCTGTATATAACTCTAGTTCTATAGGCCTATGGCCGGAGCTTGTAGTCCCTGATTGTTGTGGTTATTTGATGACATCACGGACCGTGGTGGGGGATTAGAATTTCCCCACTCTGGGACCCGTGTTCAGAAATATTTGTTTTCACGCTTCTAAAACCGCCTCATGTGGATGATAGCCCAGAAACATCTGGTTTAGGTGAGCCAGGTTCCTGGTGTGGATGACAGGCCAGAAACAGCTGGTTTAGGAGAAACAGTTTCATGGTGTGGATGACTGGGCAGAAACATCTGGTTTAGGTGAACCAGGTTCCTGGTGTGGATGACAGGCCAGAAACATCTGGTTTAGGTGAACCAGGTTACTGGTGTGGATGACAGGCCAGAAACATCTGGTTTAGGTGAACCAGGTTCCTGGTGTGGATGACTGGGCAGAAACATCTGGTTTAGGAGAAACAGTTTCATGGTGTGGATGACTGGGCAGAAACAGCTGGTTTAGGTGAACCAGGCTCCTGGTGTGGATGACTGGGCAGAAACATCTGGTTTAGGTGAACCAGGCTCCTGGTGTGGATGACTGGGCAGAAACATCTGGTTTAGGAGAAACAGTTTCATGGTGTGGATGACTGGGCAGAAACATCTGGTTTAGGAGAAACAGTTTCATGGTGTGGATGACTGGGCAGAAACATCTGGTTTAGGTGAACCAGGCTCCTGGTGTGGATGACTGGGCAGAAACATCTGGTTTAGGTGAACCGGGCTCCTGGTGTGGATGACTGGGCAGAAACATCTGGTTTAGGAGAAACAGTTTCATGGTGTGGATGACTGGGCAGAAACAGCTGGTTTAGGTGAACCAGGCTCCTGGTGTGGATGACTGGGCAGAAACAGCTGGTTTAGGTGAACCAGGCTCCTGGTGTGGATGACTGGGCAGAAACATCTGGTTTAGGAGAAACAGTTTCATGGTGTGGATGACTGGGCAGAAACATCTGGTTTAGGTGAACCAGGCTCCTGGTGTGGATGACTGGGCAGAAACATCTGGTTTAGGTGAACCAGGTTCCTGGTGTGGATGACTGGGTAGAAACATCTGGTTTAGGAGAAACAGTTTCATGGTGTGGACGACAGGCCAGAAACAGCTGGTTTAGGTGAACCAGGTTCCTGGTGTGGATGACAGGCCAGAAACATCTGGTTTAGGTGAACCAGGCTCCTGGTGTGGATGACTGGGCAGAAACATCTGGTTTAGGAGAAACAGTTTCATGGTGTGGATGACTGGGCAGAAACATCTGGTTTAGGTGAACCAGGCTCCTGGTGTGGATGACTGGGCAGAAACATCTGGTTTAGGTGAACCAGGCTCCTGGTGTGGATGACTGGGCAGAAACATCTGGTTTAGGAGAAACAGTTTCATGGTGTGGATGACTGGGCAGAAACATCTGGTTTAGGTGAACCAGGCTCCTGGTGTGGATGACTGGGCAGAAACATCTGGTTTAGGTGAACCAGGTTCCTGGTGTGGATGACTGGGTAGAAACATCTGGTTTAGGAGAAACAGTTTCATGGTGTGGACGACAGGCCAGAAACAGCTGGTTTAGGTGAACCAGGTTCCTGGTGTGGATGACTGGGCAGAAACATCTGGTTTAGGTGAACCAGGTTACTGGTGTGGATGACAGGCCAGAAACAGCTGGTTTAGGTGAACCAGGTTCTTGGTGTGGATGACTGGGTAGAAACATCTGGTTTAGGAGAAACAGTTTCATGGTGTGGATGACAGGCCAGAAACAGCTGGTTTAGGTGAACCAGGTTCCTGGTGTGGATGACTGGGTAGAAACATCTGGTTTAGGAGAAACAGTTTCATGGTGTGGATGACTGGGCAGAAACAGCTGGTTTAGGTGAACCAGGTTCCTGGTGTGGATGACTGGGTAGAAACATCTGGTTTAGGAGAAACAGTTTCATGGTGTGGATGACAGGCCAGAAACATCTGGTTTAGGTGAACCAGGTTCCTGGTGTGGATGACTGGGTAGAAACATCTGGTTTAGGAGAAACAGTTTCATGGTGTGGATGACTGGGCAGAAACAGCTAGTTTAGGAGAACCGGTTTCATGGTGAGGACGGACCTTAAGATTCATGAAACACTATGAAGTGCATGCGTGTGCGAGTTGTGCTCTTAAAGTCTTGTGGTGGATCAATAACCTGTCCGTCACTCTGCAGGCCTCCATAACTTCCTTTCATAGCCTCCATAACGAAGTGGGTATAGAACAGAGAGTTTAATGATGAACATGTTTTTACCTAAAGATTTTTTAGTAAATAAAAGTAGGAGTTATTTCAGCCTCTTTTCAGGTGCTTGTAAAGAAGATGGGGAGGAAAAGAAAGTTGAATAATTCTTCTTTTCCCTCCTGGATCCTGTGAATCCTGCTGCTGAAATCCTCTGCACTCTGATGAGCACCACACTGACCTCACCCTGTTCACATGTTCTCTCACATGCGTCTTTCAGTTGGAAGGCTGTGGTTTCGATTCACCATCTCTCCATGTTTACATGAGGACGTGACTTCAGCATGACTTTAACCCCCAACCGTTCCTGTTGGTGGATAACATGCTTTCAGGACAGTTTCCACTGGGTTTGAAGAGTTTCCTTCTGGGGTTAATAAAGTATTTCAACTCTGTTCTTTACTGAACCTCTTGGAATTGATCTGTGTTGGAATGTCAAGCTGACACATTTAAAAAGTGGATTTCCACACAAGATGTGATGATTGTGTTTCCCTGGTAGCAGATGTTTATTATTCTGCACTGCCTCCTTGATTCAGAGTTAAAGGTTGAGCTCTGGCTCTGTGTTTGCCTCAGTCAGGTTTGATCTGCTTGTGCAGGTGGACATGTGAAGGAAAGAATTAAATCTTCTCTATTCATAGCAGATCATGAGAAAACCTCATTCCTACTTCAGGAAATGCTGTAGAGTATGACCATGTTTGGTAAAGTCAGAGGTTAACGAGGGGTTCTTAAAGAGAGGTGATTTTGTGAATGCCAGAGGAGAGGAGTGAAGGAATTCTGGAGGAGAGGAGTGAGGGAGCCTGATCAGAATCTCAGTTGCACCTGGGTAGATCCATTTTTGTACATCGCCAATGCAGCTGTTGACTATTTCAGCCTCATTAACATCTTTTCCACACTCTCATTCACTCAAACTCATTAAATTCCACATCATTTCCTGTCCGGGTGAATGTGGCTTGTTTTAAAACAAGCTAATCCTGCTTTCATCCCACCCTGCGTTCCGCTTTGGCAGTGGCAGCAAATTTTGCTTCCAGTCTATGCTCCAGAGCAGCTTCCTCAGCCTGACACAAACTGGCTTGACTGAGCAGGAAACCAGAGTTGCTTCACCAGGCAGAGAGGCGGCAGGATCCGCCAGGGTTCGTCTGATCGGGGGCTTCCACGTTCTGTTCTACACTGGAAGCACATGACACTTGGTGAAAACTGGGATGTGTGTTAGGATTCAGGGGTTTGGTTCTCTCCTGGATGGACAAGAAGCAAGGACCACCACTTTCCCAGGACTGTCATGCAGAAGAGTGTTCGGGTTACCCGTCCAGGGTGTCCATCACCTTTCAATTTCTGCCAGGTGTGATTGGCTCCAACTCGGTCAACATACCCAAGACGACCGGCTGAGTTGAAACCTATAGATGCTGATGGTTCACATGACATGTTCACCCTCCTTTTTTTCAAATTGCACATCCGTCGTCATCTAAACAAGCCAGCTGGGATCTGATCTTTCTGGTTCCAATGAGTGGGAAAATGCAAGTTTACGGCATCCACCACTACGTACCGCTGTCCAGTGAGCTCATGACTTAGCATGTCAATGTAGTGAAGATAAACTGGAATTGAAGCACTTTCACCTCAGGATTAATCATTTTAACTGTGATTAAGTTCCGATGCATAAAACTTTTAATCCAACCACACACTAATTGTTGCAGTCATGTTCAAGTCTCTCCTTTTTCTCAGAAGGTTGAGTCTGAAGCGACTGCGGAGGCTGCGGCTGAGCATAATTGAGTGTTGCACCACTGTGGACATGAAACGCCTCCACTCCAGTGTGACTCAGCACTATAAATGGGCTGTGGGCCAGAAGGAAATGTACATGCATGTATGCCTTTTATATGCAGTTCTAATTGCATGTCTGTCAGGACTCTGTGTCAAAGTGAGGAGCAAAGTGGTGCCAGAAGGAATGTTAAACAGCAGAGAGCCGTCACAGAAGGTCTGGCACCATCGCCTTGCCACACAAGACTGGAACCCCACATTACAGCAGTGCATATCACACGTGAGCTGTGGGACGGGTTCCATTTCAAGTAAAAGTTAAAAATTAAGCTGCAATCTTGACAAAAGACAAAAACTCAATGAATGAATCAAGAAAAAAAAATCTAAATACTGACAGTTGAAAGGAGGCTGTGCAAATGACGGAAGAAGAACCTTGCAAATGTCAAGACGATGAAAGAGAAGCAGAAAGTGTGAAGGTCGTTAAGACTGGAAGTGTTGAATAGAGGAAATCAGCTCAAATGTTTGGAGCAAAGTTTATTTGGATTAAAATTAAAAGCAAAGCATACGTTTGGATGTTTTAAACATTTCTTTACATCAGTGTTTTTCAACCACTGTGCACACTGGTGTTCCGCGAGATATAGTCAGGTGTACTGTGGGAAATTATCTAATTTCACATTTTTTTCTAAAAATCATTTGCTCTCACAGCCGCTGTCAGCTGTGAGAGCAGTGTCTTGCAGAGTAATCATGTATAAATACTCTTCACCAATAGATAGCAGCACAGAACTTTGAGACAAGACGTTAGGATGTGCCGGTGAAATCGAAACTGAAAGACGTCAGTCTCATTAATCACCATCACCTACGGCTGCTACCATCTTGTATAAAAAGTACTCTGTCAGTGACAGTGATGGAGAAGTTTTTGAAAAGGGAGGATTCGAACTCCGAACTAGACATGTTCGTGTTTGTCTATTCCTGCCAGGATCTCAGCTCTGTGTTCATCCATCAGGTCCAGGTTTCACACTCAGTGAGTAAAAATTAAAAAAAAGAAATTGGGAAATACTTTTTTTCTGTATTTGTTTGATTCCCGTTGATAAAACTTTGATGAGAATGACGTTGTATTGTTAATAGAGGCTACATAGTTTAAAATTGTAACATTTTCGGGTGGTGGTGTGCCTCCAGAGTTTTCCAAAGAAAAAAGTGTGCCTTGGCTCAAAAAGGTTGAAAAACACTGCTTTACATATTTCACAAAAAGTATCCCAATTGTGCAGTTTTTTCGTCCTTGTGTGTTCGTGGTGTTCTGCTTGTAAACAAGCCAAGTTTGGTGTGGATTATATTTGAAAATAAAATGTGTGCTCACTGGGCAGCAGTGACTCGGCTGTTGGATCCAACCTGATCTGGTCGTTCCTCTGAGGAGCTGACGTCACATGGCAGTGAAACCCAAGGAGGACATGTTTCTCCGTCACACACACCATGTTTGAGGCCCAGTGAGAGTGGGAAGCCATGCCCAATCCAGCAGCAGATTAGTTTTTATCATGTGTAATCCA
This sequence comes from Blennius ocellaris, assembly GCF_963422515.1. Classification (NCBI taxonomy): domain Eukaryota; kingdom Metazoa; phylum Chordata; class Actinopteri; order Blenniiformes; family Blenniidae; genus Blennius; species Blennius ocellaris. The sequence continues at coordinate 735,597 of NC_137672.1, read as the reverse complement.
GGGTTTCTAATTCCCCGGTCTCGTGCTGCCATTTCTGCGTCGATGCCACAGACTCGCACACCTCCCCCCCGCCACAGTGGATTATGTCCTCGTCTTTGTTGTATGTCACCGTTGCACATCTGACAGGAAGCTGTCTGGAGAAATGACTGCTGGGATTGAGGGAGGAAGAGGAGTCCTCCATCCAGCAGTTGCATCTCCCTCTCATTCCCTCTCTCACACTCTTGCTCTCTCTCTCTCACACACTCCCTCTTGCCCTCCCTCTCTCTCTCTCCCCCTCTCTGTCTCTCTGAGTTGTTTGATGGAGTTGAGATCAGGAATCTGCAGATCAGTTTTTTTCAGCGACCCCCTCTAACCTCTGCCCTTATACGAGTCACTGAACACGAGAGTAGAGTCTCCAGAATGCCTCACTCAGTGGGAGGGTTAGGAATCATTCGGTGGGGGGTAAGGAATCATTCAGTGGGGGGTTAGGAATCATTGAATGGGGGGGGGGGGGGGGGGGGGTTCTAAGGAATCTCCTTCAACCTGCCTTCAGGGCAGTGAGACTCTTCCAGCAGGCTGAGATGTGGAGGTGTGACTGAAACGCAACCAAACAACCGAGTTCAGGTTGTGCATTCATGTGACCACTTCCTCCAGTTAGAGCCCAGCTGTGATGGAGCTCCAGCAGCTCATCAAGCTGGAGAAGAAGAATGGCTCAGAGTCGTTTCACTGACTGGAAGCCTTGGTGAGAGCTTGTTTCAACAACACCCTCTCGTGTGTGAATCCCCCTCAGTGATGTGGAGCCTCCGACTGTCAGGACAGCTTGGACCAGCGCTCCAGCGCAGTGGCCTAGAGCTCCAGCTTCATGGAGGTGGCGCAGTGGCCTAGAGCTCCAGCTTCATGGAGGTGGCGCAGTGGACCAGAGTTCCAGCTTCATGGAGGTGGAGCAGTGGCCTAGAGCTCCAGCTTCATGGAGGTGGAGCAGTGGCCTAGAGCTCCAGCTTCATGGAGGTGGAGCAGTGGCCTAGAGCTCCAGCTTAATTGGATGTGGAGCAGTGGAGCAGCTTCATGGGAGGTGGAGCAAAGGAACAGAGTCCCGCTCTGTGTAGGGCAGAGCGGCGTTCAGGCCACAGTTGACTCATTTAAAAAAAAAAATTTTCTTTGGCGAGGGTGACTCACCTGCAGCCCAACCTGCTAGCTCAAGACCGCTGCCGTAAAAATGTGGCTGGTTGAACTGGCAACATAACCAGCATCTGAAACGGCAACTGAACCGGCTACAAAACCAGCAACTAAACTGGCAACTGAACCAAGAAATAAATCGGCAACATGACTAGCAACTGAAGCAACAGCTGAAGCAAAACAAAGTCAGCTGACAGACTGAATGCATCAGTGAACATCTGGAACTGGTGGTGAAGTTGACTTCCTGCTGATGAAGGTGGCTGGCAGGAAGTGAATGTGGAAGACTTGAAGATGATGGAGAGACTAAGAACTGAGAAGTTCTAATCTCTGAATGGTCACATGTGGAGGTTTCCCTCTGACAGTTGGTCAACAATAAATGAGTTGATGCACCTTTAATGCAACATGATGAGGAGTTGGTCCAGAGGGCGTGTACACCTGGGACTTGATGAAGAGTTAGTTCAGAGGGATTGTACACCTGGGACTTGATGAAGAGTTAGTTCAGAGGGATTGTACACCTGGGAGATGATGAGTGAGTTCAGAGGGATTGTACACCTGGGAGATGATGAGTGAGTTCAGAGGGATTGTACACCTGGGAGATGATGAGTGAGTTCAGAGGGAGTGTACACCTGGGAGATGATGAGTGAGTTCAGAGGGATTGTACACCTGGGAGATGATGAGTGAGTTCAGAGGGAGTGTACACCTGGGAGATGATGAGTGAGTTCAGAGGGATTGTACACCTGGGAGATGATGAGTGAGTTCAGAGGGATTGTACACCTGGGAGATGATGAGTGAGTTCAGAGGGAGTGTACACCTGGGAGATGATGAGTGAGTTCAGAGGGAGTGTACACCTGGGAGTGGAGGTGTGACTTCAGAGTGGGTGTACATCTGTGAGGTGATGCAGTTTCATGGTCACACACCAAGAACGATCGAAGAAATTAGAAATCCACGATGTGCCGCTCACACGACAACGTTTCAAGTAAAAACACTTTGTTCTGTTTTCATTTCAGATAAGGTTTATGTTTACATGGCAACATTTTGACCACATCCATTTCCACAGCAACAGCAGGAGTTTTAGTACTGAAAACACACGCACACGCATACACACACACAGCAGAGAACAATGAGCTCTAAACATTAACAATGGGAGAACACTGGCATTCTAGTGGACAGACCAAGTTGGATTGTTATTATGCTGTCTGTCAAGATAAAACTATCAAGATGGATTGTTATTATGCTGTCTGCCAAAATAAAACCACCAAGTTGGATTGTTGTCATGCTTGCTGTCAAAATAAAAGTACCAAGTCAAGGAGAATATGGACTGGGAGTCATGAGTCACTCTGGAGGAACCTTTGTTCTGATTGGCTCTACTGAGCATGTGCAGAGTGATATTTAGCCAATATTTTGTCGAGAGGCACGTAGAGCACCGCCACCAAGTCATCCTGAGGGGGGGGGGGAGGGGGGAGGGGGGAGAGGGGAGGGGGGAGAGGGGAGAGGGGAGAGGGGAGAGCTTCCAAACGTCAATACGATTCAGGAGCTAGCTAGCGAAAGAAAAAGTCCAGACAGGAAGAGGCTCGTGCTTCACTTGAAGGTGGGATGTTGTTGAAATAAAAAAGAAAAAAACTTTGTGGCATAAACTGTTTATGCCACAAAGTTTTTTTCAGACGTGTGCATCTGTAAAGTTATTGTTCCACTGTTGATAGAGGCTGTTCATTTGATTCGTTAGTAATTGTAATTTATGATTATTGTTATTGTTACTATTATTGGAAGGGGGGCCCCAAAATAAAATCCTGCTTAGGGCCCCCACTTGGCCAGGGGCGGCCCTGCAAATCATTATACATGTTCAACAGAGGATCGACCAGCACATTGTGAAATTCCTTGTAAAATTCTGCACTCAAGCCATCTGGCCTGGGGGACTTGCCAGATTGTAACCCTTTAAAACCATTTTTTTAGCATCCAGACATGTTCTCTGCTCTTCTCACAAACATGGCAGATTCAATGTAGAAAAAAAGCAATCCATTTTCTCAAGGTAATCAGGCTGCTGTTCAGATTTGTATAAGTCCTTGTAAAAGCTTTTAAATGTGTTTTTAATATTCAAGGTGTCAAATGTTTGTGTACGTTGTTTGTCTATCCCAAATACTTTCCTGCTTTGTCTCCGTGTTCATACAGTTTCTGTTTTGAAAATGTTATCTGAGTTTCGGCTTCCTCTGGCAAAAGTGATTCTAAGGCAAATCTGAGTGCAGATACTTCATTTTTTTGTGCAGATGGGCATTGGACATATATATTCTCAGCACGTTTCAATCGAGACTGAAGAGTCTTCCTTTGTTCACCCTGCCTTCACTTTTTAGCTGATGTATAAGATATAATGAGGCCACGAGAAAAGGCTTTAGATGTGTCCCACAATAATGACGAGTCATTTGTGGAATTTGAGTTGGTAGCTAAAAAAACATGAAATTCATCTTTAAAATAGGAAAGAAGCTTCTGATGTGTTAATATGATGGGTCTAAATCGCCAATGCCTCAAATGATTAGCTGGGTTTGAGAAATTATATTGTAAAAAAAAAAACAGCAGAATGATCAGAAATTATAATTGGGCCTATTGAGTTCAAAGTCACTGAATATAGTAGATTTGTAGGAAGCAAAATATAGTCTATCCTAGTAGATGATAATGAAACATTTGAGAAAAAAGTATATTCTTTATCATTATCTCACCAAACATCAGCATAATCCATGTCTTCGCAAAATGCGTTACAACACTTGGCATGGGGAGAGAGTGATAGTTTACTAGGCGGTGATTTACAATGATAGAATTGAGATGGCAATTAAAGTCTCCTCCTATTAGAGCCTGTCTTATACCTAGGTTAATAATGATGAATCCGTTTCAGTTATTAAATGTGATTTATAATCAGAATTATTTAGACAATAATAGACTCTATATTTCCTGATGTTCTTTACATAAATTCAAATCAAATCAAAATTATTTTTTCACAAATTTATTGAAAAAATAGTGCAATAGTAACATTTTACAGGGTACAGTGCTTCTTCTGCCTGTAACCACGAAGAACAGGGTTTTGTTTAAGTACATTTCACAATGTTAAACATTTTAAACATTAGTTTAAAACTAAATCTGAGTAATGTGCCATGCAAAACAACTTGACATTTAACCCTATACAACAATTGGTATACAAATATTTTTCATAAAGGAGACACACAGCTTTTGGCAGGGTCGCCAGTCTGTCCACAACAACTTCACCCTCAATGACTATTTTCAGGCTCTCCGGGTCTGGCATTTGGAAGGAGACACCTTCAGGATTCACCAACAAGGTCCCAACATCCATTTGGCCAAATAACTCATCACCTTTCTAAAGATAAACAAAAATGATTACCAGAAATATTCCCACTGGTGAATAAAATGAGTGAACTACAACAGACCACCATTAAGAATGACAGAACAGGAATTGTATGAAAAGCAATTTATGCTGACGTGACAACCACTATTTGGAGGAGCATTTTTACATTTTCTCACATTAAACATATTCCTGGACAGAATTAACAAATTAGCATTAGCTGCTATCTGTTATCAGGCTGGCGTGGGGTGAAAATGATATTTTACACAGCGACTATATGTATTATGCTGTTAATGGAACCAAATGTGGGTACTTGCCCATAAATTGATCAACCAGACTGACGCTTATTCCCCCACTTAACAGTTAACACGCAACAGGAGACGAGAGTCATCGCATCGGCTCACCACCAGCTCAGAGCTCATAGGTAGTCAAGGCCCTCCCCAAACCGGTAAAAACATGCAAGTGTGAGGTGTCTCTCCTTAGAGACTTTAGTGCAGAAATAACTTTTTGACATCGTTTACAATTCACGTTTTGTTTAGTAATGGTCCCTCCTTTTCCTCTGTTTTCCAGGTCATCAACTCGCTCGACCAGGTAGTTCATGGTGTTCTCCAAGGTTGTTACTTTAGCATAAGCTGAATTAGCTGCATCTTCAAGCGCCGAGTTACATCGCTCAGACTCTTTCAGTCTGCTTCCATGGCTCTTGAGCATGCCACCCTGTTTCCTGAGCAGCTCCAGTAATGGAGCCAACTTCTCGTCGATTGCTTTGGTAACACTGGCCGTCATCTCAATCATCGTCTCTCGTATACATTCACGCATACTAGCGTCCAAGCCGCCCTGAACAATGCTGGCTTGACAAGCCTGCTGCGCCTCCTCGTTAGCATCCTGCTTGGAAGTGTCTCCCGCGTTGGTTTTCCTATGTGGTGGCTTATTTGCCTGTATCACAAAGTAGTTGTTAAGGCTCATTTTAAGTTAATCTACTGATCAACAAATGGTTCTGTAGTTCTTAGTTGAGTTAAGTGATGATGTAAGCGAAAAGTCTGTCCAGCATTCTCACAGGATGGCCGAAGTACCAACATAGAATGATTCATTACTGTAGTTTAGATTAGTATCTAAACTTATTTATTTCTTTTCAAATGATTGAGTGCAGTACAACAGTTTATTTTTTACTACTACATTACAAGATATTTTTATATATTTAACAGGAGAGTTTTTTTTTTTTCAAAACATGTTCAATAACTGCTGTTCCAAATTCAAAGACATAATCGTGTAAATAATTGACCAAAATAATCATGATTATGATTTTTTTCCATAATGGAGCAGCCCTACAACCCATCACCCTGTCATGACGCAGCGCCTCCATGTGAAGATTCAGGGGGTGAAAAGTGGAGCAGAGGGATGAAAGAAGTGTGAGATGTTGGACGTGACTGAAGAGCGTCCTCCTTGCTACATGCGCCTGCGGTTTGACAGACGGTTAATAACCTCATGGAGGATCGTTCAGACGCTGGCATGAACATGGCCTCTGTGTCGATTTGGGGTGGTGGGATCACTGGAATGCAGCCTCGCTCCCACATGTTAGCGTTTCCTCAGTTTATGTCGGAGCAGGTCGAGTCCTGCAGAGGCGTGCTAGAAACCAGGAATGTGGATTGATGGACGTGTTGGCGGCAGTGAAGAGACGCAGTAACAACGGAATATGTTCCTGCTTGTGAGATTGTAGTCATTCTGCGCTTTCTGTCACCAAAATGATCAAACTGAATGGTTTTTCCACGTGTTCACCGAGAATGTGGATGGACTGTAAGGAAGCAGTGAGACGTTCACACCTCCTCCTCACTCTTTCTACAGTTTCTACTGCCTGTCTCCCACCATCTTTTTTAATAAGTGTAATGTCACAGCAGACTTTAAGGACTCCCTAACAAAGTGTCCAAATTTTAGAACTGATGCCTGTAAACTAGAAAATTGAATTAATTGGATTGTCTGTTAGTGGCGGTCGGTAAAGATGGACGACTTATCGTCAGTATGCGCCCATACTAATATTAAGTATTAGGTCTGATATTGCACAGTTCTAGTACTAGTACTTGTGAAAGCTCCCAGATTCAACCCGGCGAGCACTACAGGGAGACAACACAAGACCGACTGTCAATTATGTTCTGACAAAATATCAAGAGGAGGAGAAAGATGGTTGGTACAACACCAGCAACTTCATCACCAGAGACATTTGGACGAGCAGTTAACCTGATGTAGTAGTTTCCAGCAACTTCATCACCAGAGACATTTGGACGAGCAGTTAACCTGATGTAGTAGTTTCCAGCAACTTCATCACCAGAGACATTTGGACGAACAGTTAACCTGATGTAGTAGTTTCCAGCAACTTCATCACCAGAGACATTTGGATGAGCAGTTAACCTGATGTAGTAGTTTCCAGCAACTTCATCACCAGAGACATTTGGACGAGCAGTTAACCTGATGTAGTAGTTTCCAGCAACTTCATCACCAGAGACATTTGGACCAGCAGTTAACCTGATGTAGTAGTTTATTGACACAGGCTGGTGGAGGTGATGTCGCATTGATAGACGCTGGTGGAGGCAATATACTGTTGACACAGGCTGGTGGAGGTGATGTGGCGTCGACAAAGGCTGGTGGAGGTGACGTAGCATCGACACCCAGGCTGGTGGAGGTGATTTAGTGTCGACAAAGGCTGGTGGAGGTGACGTAACATTGATACACAGGCTGGTGGAGGTGATGTAGCGTCGACACAGGCTGGTAGAGGTGACGCAGCATTGTCACAAGCTGGTGGAGGAGGTTGAAGGTAACAAGGCCTTGGTGTATTGTTTGCGTACGAAGTATAAATTAGGCTTCATGGTGTGGGGATCTCACAAGACCACAGAACATAGACAATTTTCATTTGTCATGATAAACGGTCATGACATGAATTTGGACCCAGGAATGTGAGTGACCCTCACATCCAGTGGGGGCGACCTTTTGCCACGGCAGACCCATGAAATTCCTCCCCCGCTTTCTGCTCAAAAGACACTTCCCCCATGCACTCAGCCAGTCACTGATTGGGTGAGGCTTCAAATCCCACAAACTTCACCAAAAGCCTTTGGAAGAGACTCCTCAAGCGAGTCTTGCCCCGAGCCTTCCCTGGTGAACACCAGGAAGGAGCTGCATCCGAGCAGTTCCTCTCACAAAAGACTTTTGCTCCTGTTCTTCAATGGAGGAGGTGGGTTGCTGGAGGCAGCTCACCCAATGTTATCATCCAGCTAACACCAGAGGCCTGCAACCAGGGCCTTCACTCCTCAACTCCTCTGCTGACCTGACCACGAAGGTCAGACCGAACCTTGAGCCAGAGACCAGCACCCAGAGTCTGATCTCCCATCAACCAGGGAAAACCAACCAGTTCCTCCAGGACGGACCAGGGAAACGACGCCTCACAGAACTTCTTTGTGTTTTCCTCAACCAGCAGGAAAACCATCACAGACCTGAGCGACCAGCTCCTCAGTCTGGACAAAAGGAACAACCAGGAGCTGCAAAAAAGGACTCCTGAAACATCAACTTCATCTTCTTCTCCTCAGCCTGCAGAACCAGCAACCACAGTTAGCAGGAGGTGCTAACTACAGGAGAAGACACCAGCTTCCCTCCAGCAGGACAACAACTGAACTCCTTCAAGGAAGTGGGAACAACAACTGGGCTTTACCTGAGATTAGTTAAACCTGATGCTATGATAGAACTGTTTAACTTTATGAAGATGTGTTGGTTCTGTTACAGTGATTGAGTTCTATAGATAATGATATTAGGAGCCGTTATCAACTTGTAAACCAACGTTAGCTCTGCCACAGACACAGGGTCTGCATGCTAATCTTTGCTTTACTAACTAGTTAACTCACAATCCTACACATATCACATCAAAGACAACATCACACAGTAACTGAACACCATCTGACGACTCCTGACGTTTTACAAAACAAGTCTCATCCACATCAACTCATTCTAGAAATGGTCTTTTAGCAGAGACACACAGGAAGCAGATGCTGTGCTTCTATTGTTCCATTGCTATCAGCACATGGCCGAGACACAGGACAGACTTCCTGTTCTCTGATAACCTCCATTTGAATGTAGTTTCTTGTGATCCACCATCTTGTTTTGTGGTTCCATCACACGTCTCACACACACTCCCGCCACCTCTCTCGCTCTCTCTCTCTCTCCACACACACACATGCACACACACTTATACGCACTAACCTGTATACAGGTAGTTAGAGTCTGACTTTATTTGTATACATTGTAAATAAATATAATTTTTGGAATCATACTTGCTGTTTTATTAATGAGCACAAAGGTGAATGAAATGTCGACCTCTTCTGTGTCAGAACTCCAAAATACTTCAAGATGTACTGTTAATTCTGGTAATTGTAATTAATTTGACTATTAATTCAAATTCCTGTTTAACTGTTTAGTATATCTTATGAGACTGATATAACTGAATTGGCTATCATTTCCTGTTAAGACAGGTCGTGCTCTGAGATGAGATCAGATCAGATTAAATTTTCAATAACATAACGATCTTTGATAATTATTCATCATTATCGATAGCCCACCACAACATAAATGGTACCAAACGATGCTTATGAGTTAAGAAATCCCTATAATGGTAAATTGATTTCTCTCGTATAAAGGTTGCGTGGCCTGTCCTGAAACACTTTAAATTGTTAATCACACTCACTCACTCACTCGTTCACACACTCACTTATTCACACACTCGTTCACGCACTCTCTCACACTCAGTCATTCACTCATTCACACTCTCGTTCACACACTCATTCACTTGCTCACAAAATTAACTAAGTACCAGTATCTGTACTCTACAGTAGCAAGTTGCCAAATGCTCTGTTTCTATAATATAATTTGGGCTTTATCCATCCATCCATCCATTGGCTACCGCTTTATCCGGGGCCGGGTCGCGGAGGCAGCAGTCTGAGCAGAGTTGCCCAGACTTCCCTCGCCCCAGACACTTCCTCCAGCTCCTCCGGTGGCACCCCAAGGTGTTCCCAGGCCAGCCGAGAGACATAGTCCCTCCAGCGTGTCCTGGGTCTGCCCCGAGGCCTCCTATCGGAGGGACATACCCAGAACACCTCCCTGGGGAGGCGTTCGGGGGGCATCCGAAATAGATGCCCGAGCCACCTCAGCTGGCTCCTCTCGATGTGGAGGAGCAGCGGCTCTACTCCGAGCTCCTCCCTGGTGACTGAGCTCCTCACCCTATCTCTAAGGGTGACTGAGCTCCTCACCCTATCTCTAAGGGTACGCCCAGCCACCCTACGGAGGAAGCTCATTTCAGCCGCTTGTATCCAGGATCTCGTTCTTTCGGTCATGACCCATAGTTCATGACCATAGGTGAGGGTAGGAACGAAGATCGACCGGTAAATCGAGAGCTTCGCTTTTTGGCTCAGCTCCTTCTTCACCACGACGGACCGATACAACGTCCGCATAACTGCAGACGCTGCACCGATCCGCCTGTCGATCTCACGCTCCATCTTTCCCCCACTCGTGAACAAGACCCCAAGATACTTGAGCTCCTCCACCTGGGACAAGGGCACTCCACCGACCTGGAGGGGGCAAGCCACCTTTTTCCGGTCGAGAACCATGGCCTCGGATTTAGAGGTGCTGGGCTTTATAATGTTTCTAATGTGATGCAATGAAAAACACCACAGATTTAATGTGACAGAGGCAACGTGCCGCCATTTAATCTTCATATCTCGTTTTGTTGGAACAACAAAAAGAAGCACGGCTTCGCCTACACCCTCTGAATTTAATCCACTTACTTTGTTAGCTTGTTTTAGTTTGAAGTTTAAATGTTGGTGTTGAATCCTTCAAAATGAGTTCTGGGAATGACCTTGTGAAAACCTAAGCTAACATTTAGCGATGTTGCATTTTCTGCTGACGTCACTCCTGCGCCGTTTGGGAATCCAAAGTCATTGAATATTGAGAATATTGGCACGGTGGACATGAAAACGAAAATGCAATCCCCTCTTTAGGTTTTCTTTTAAGTTCTGTTACAAAATATGTAGCCTGAATAAGAACATGGAAATACAGTTTGGATGATGCATCAATTTTATTATCACTATTCTGCTAATGCAGATTAATTTTCAAAAATGACATTTCAAAATGAATTTTGGTCACTATTGGCTGGAGTGTCATTTGAAAATTCTAATTATTGTCATTTTCTTTTTGATTTTAATTAAGTCACAGAATAAACTGTCTTGTTTTAGAAAATGAAAATGCTGTTTAGATGATTGATTGTTAATTTTAATTTGAGTCAAAAAATTAAATACCAAAAAGTATTTCAGTTAATACATTTCAAATTGATTTTTAAGTCACATTCGTTTTCATAGTGATGGCGCTGGAGAGTTCACAAGTCGTCTTCACTGCAAAACATTTCCCTGAGTCTCTTTTTCTTTCACTTCATCTTTCATTCATTCAGCTTTAAATATGCTGCCTCAGCCTTTATCCAGTTAAAAGCGGCCATTTTCCCTCTAAAGCGATCAATTTCACTCCATCTCGGTTTGCGTTCATTTATTTGGACAGTTTGTCGCCGGCGGTTCTGCATGTTGTTGGCAATATAGTGAGCTCCTGTTTGCTGATCTGCATGAGCTGATGAATGGGCAAAAAGCAAGGCTGGTTTCCAAAGCGAAGCCCCAAGGTCTTGGACACGTTTATCCAGTGTGTCGGGACGCAGCCGACCGACTGACCGAATCGTTAAGCTCTGTGAGCTTCTGGAGCCACAGAAATGGTTTTGACGTCTGAGTGGTGAAGGAACTCAGAAAAACCTTGTTTCACTTGGCTTTTCACAGTAAAACAAGCAAACGTCAAGATTTGTGCTGACGATTCAGTATCTTATAGGGTTTTTATTTATTTTTTTGTACAATTTGATGCAGTTTTTTTACATTAAAGACATGTTTGACAGCCATTGGAATTTGTACGATCAGAAAAAAAAGGGTTGTAGTTTTGGGAAAGGATGTTTGCTACAGAAATTGGAACACGCAGTAGCGTGCTGTGGTGTTTCAGTCAGGGCCACCAGTAGCAAAATACCTCCACCCTGCCACACATTATGTCCTAAAGTGAATACACAATCCGAATCCAATGTAAGGTCACTATTATGCATCAGTACTAAATCCACACCAACATGATAGCTGATCAACGACCACAACACATCAAGACACCACTGTGCAGCTTCGCCATCAGATAATTTTCTGGTGTTTCCAACAGGTTTGCACGAAGGGGGAACAGCAGCGCCAATCTAATCCAGATAAAGTAAAAAAAAAAAACTAGCACTCACCATGACTTGTAGATTAAATCCATCCTGCTGTAAAATGCTGCACAAAGCCTTTGTTAGTCTGAGTTAACTCATCCATTTCTGTTGTAGGTCTACTCACAATTGAAAAAGCCCCAGAAACAGGTCCTCTATGTATCATGGATCTTGCTGTTAAATTAGCCGCCATCACTCCAGAATAGCAGATAATAGAGCGTCATCACCACCTGCCCATGGGCCAATCAGTCAAGCTCATTTCAATGGTGACAGCAAGGCCAGCGCTTGAAACTTTGCTGGTCCGAAGGCATTCTGTCAATGACACATCAAAATCTGATTGGCTGATGACACTGTCACTCAATATTTTAACCCAATAGCAGCATCCAGCTTCCATCAGAGGTTAGCAATGAAGTTACTGCCCCCCCCCCCCAGCAGAGGAAAGGCGTTGCGATGCGTTCAGATGACATAGGAAATTTGAGCTCCACAAAATATAACCAGTCGTCTTCTGGATAAAGTTGCTTAATCACTAATTGATTCCAGACACAGATTTTAGAATCACTTTTTAATTATAAAAAAAAAATGAAATATCATTTTTGACATCATGACAATCATTCTGCCCCTGGCTGCACACCACTGGGATTAAGTCATTGGTAATAAATGACATCCAATATTTTGATTGGAGAAATATCCCCAAATAAAAAACTTAACTATTGCGATTATTGGCTTGACGATACAACACCGAAGCAAACCAAAAGCATGCATGTTTTCCCGTGGTCACGTGACTGCAGTGAAACATGAATTGGTGATTGTTTAATATGACAAATACAAATTGTTCAGCTGTGTGTTCGTGGGTTTTGGAGTTTAGTGTCTTTATTCGATGTGGAGCTGCAATGAATCTGGGTTAGAAGTGTATGGGAAAGGGTTGAACTTTATCAAACAGGAAACAGCTTTCATGAAGTGTCAAAGCTGCTTCATCAGTTCAGATGAAACCCAGAAAGAAAAGTCGGGCAAACAGAGTTATGGAGGAGGCACCATTATGCTGGAAGGCTGCCTCCACTGAAAACTTTTTGTTTGTCAGAGGAATGATGAAATATTTTAAGGAAGAATTGTGAAGAAACTCTTTGGGCTCTTGGGTCAATTTACTTTTTTTTTTAACTAACGTTCTTTTACTTTGTTTTTCAACATACACGAGTCTTCAATGCTTGGTGTCTTAGCCCAAACTATGTGATTCTACAATTATTTACTAATTTTGAAATACTGGATGAACACAGACATTTTATATATCTACTGAGATACGACTTTTTAACCCTGAGAACCCTTTCTTTTCTTTTTTTCTTTTTTATCTGTACTGATGTGAGAGTGTTTTAATCATATATATAGCACACACTGGATGTTGCTGGACATTTCACCTGAATTTCACCTGAATTTCCCCAATTTTCTATTTATTTTATTTCATTCATACAGGAGAACCAGATTGAGATTAATAATGTCTTTTTCAAGTGTGTCACTAAGAGAATGGGGGGGCTGAGGGTCCTACTCAGGGACCTCCCAGTGCATGTTTTTTTAGTACTTCTAGTCTACTTCTGCTACTCACTGGTTTTGAAACGGCAAAAAATTTAATAAAATCTGAGTGGGGGAAAAAAACTGTTTTTTTATATTGAGACACACAATCTGTTAGGGGAATTTGTACTTTATGTTTTTTATTAGTACTTGATATAATGGGAATTAACATTTTGTAAGTAATCGTTGATTCATGCGTGTCTATTATAACCACTGTTCACTGTTTCACATCTGCAAGGGCACGAGTCTTTGTATTATTGACACTGTACCACTCTGAGACTCTTCAAGGTCTCTGGCCTCTGGGCCGGGGGACATCTGATCTGAGACTCCTGCTTCAACTGTGTGAACCACATAGAAGTGTGTTGGGCCACTCAACCTCATGGAAGTGGGGAGGGGGGACCACGTTTTGAGAACAAAGAGACCACATGGTCAGAACTGGAAAAGTTCGCCATTGGTCACGTGATCACCCCCCGGATCCCCCCCGTCCAAGGTGCAATACTGGAGGCCAACGGCAGGGGGAGCACAAGAGCTCCCTCACCAGCTGGAATGTCTGGGGCGGGCCCTCCGTCAGGATTGGTCCACATGACCCAGAGCCCACCGGAAACACGAAACCACAACAAAAGGTATAAAAAACCCCCGCGGGGGTGATTTCTTTATCTCCAATGTTGAAACCTGCGTAAAGACAGACGCATCCTTTTCGCACGGAGACGAAGTGCCACGTGTGCCCGCTGACCGGGCCCCGGAGTTCCACACCTGGCCGGACGAGCCGACAACCACCGTGGAACTACTTTCGTTTTTCCTTTTTCCTTTTTTCTTCTTCACCGGAGTCCGAGTGTGCAGCTGGCAGCGCACACTCCTCCCGCATGCAGACCTGAAGCCGCTTCTCACCCCCCCCCCCCCCCCCCCCCCCCCTCTCAAAAGAAGCGCTTGATTATCCTGTGGACTTTTCCCCGTCCACAGACCAGTTGAGCTTGTTTCCCTGGGACGCCAGAGAAACCAGCTCGCAGCCGGGAAATCAACGGACTTTCCCCGCCAGCACGTTCGCCCTCGTCAAACTGAGTAAGGCTTAGAGTCTGGGCAGGCAATGAGAATAACGTGACTGTAATATTGCTGTGTGTTTTATTATTGTGTTGAAGTCAGGGACGCCGATCCCTGTTTCAACCAATCTGTGTCTGCGCGTTGGATTTACATCCACGCGAACCTCCTCTCTCTCTCTCTCTCTCTCTCTCTCTCTCTCTCTCTCTCTCGCTCTCTCTCGCTCTCTCTCGCTCTCTCTCGCTCTCTCGCTCTCTCTCTCTCTCTCTCTCTCTCTCGATCCTGCACATTCTCAGATCTGGACTGGTGAAAAGCTGCACAGTTACACACACGGACTGTGCAGTTGGACAAACTCTGTCCTCCTTTCTCCCCCTCCTTCTCCTTTCTCTCTTCTCCTCCTCACTAAACGAGCGCATAAAGCAGCAACAGCTGCTCCCCATGCGCTCTGTGACCGTGTGTAGTTCACTGCCCCTGGGAAAACTCGCTCACGAGACCCCAGGCGCGCTCCAAGCAGGCTCACGAGCCGTGCACGAGCACAGTGACGTCACGCCGTCCAGAAAGAGTGCGCCGAGCGCCTCTGGTGGCCGTGTGGGTGATTGCATTCTCTTGAGAGACCGCCACTCGGTGGACACGTCGAGTCATTGCATTATCCGTCCGTGCGCCGCCGCGCCCCTAGTGGTCGTTACGGTCACTGCCCCGAACCAGACGCCTGCCGCCACCTAGTGTTCGTTCGAGGTCATTACACCCACACACACTGACCCTCCAAGGTCCGCTGCCACCTGGTGGACGTTCAAGGTCATTACACTCACTGACACTGACCCGCCAAGGTCCGCCGCCACCTGGTGGACACTTGTGATCATTACACCCACACTCAGGCTTCCACACACACACACACACACACACACACACACACACACACACACACACACACACACACACACACACACACCCTCTTTCATTGTACATAGTGTTGGCTGTTTAATAGATTAGATCTCCGTGTTTGATTGTTTATTACTTAATTGTGTTGTTTTAATAAATAATTTCGGAATATTTTTTTTTATAATTATCCTTTTGTTAATAAACGCATTTTAACTGAATTGATGGATTCTTGGTAATCATTGTGTATTTATTGTTGACAATTCACTGGTTTGTAACAGTCTGTGCTCGAATCTCACACCTTCCTTGTTATTTAATATTGTTATATTTACACAGAAATATTAACTTACTTAAATAACCCTTTTGACAAATGAGACTGAAATTTGGTATTAGCTATTTCCAGCTTAGCTGGTGGTGCCCCGATTCATTATTATTTGATAAATAATCAATTTATTCAAATTTATAATTTTTCATTAATAAATTCTTTTTGATAATTTATTAACTTTTGAGTAATTACTCAAGTACTCTAGGAGTTGCTGATGAGTAACTAACCGGTTACTTTATTAGTAATTCCAATTTTTCCTCAATTACTTTCAGTAATCTATTACTTTCAGTAGTCCATTACGTTCAGTAATTATTAATGCTAATTACCAACCATAAATCCCCACAAGTGTAACCATACACACACACACACACACACACACACACACACACACACACACACACACACACACACACACACACACACACACACACACACACACATATACACACGGGCCTGAGAACCAGTGTTAATCTGCTTTGTTGTATCTGTGTATAAAAATGTAGCCACCTACTTTAACTTTGAATAAAACTGGGCAGCGAAATGAAGATCTCTGCAGATCGATGAACTTCAGCTCCTGAGGTGAATTCATTTCTCTGTCCTTGTACAAGCTGACTTATTGTTTTGACTCTTTATTGCTCTCGATACTGGGGTTGTCTCTCTTCTCTCATTCTTGTAGGTTTTTTACCTAACATAAATGTATAATGAAACGTTTTCACAACTTAGAAGGCATATCCAATTAGTTTATCTACCATCCACACATTTCTAAAAAAAAAAAAAAAAAAAGTAATTTTCATGCCACTGTTTGCATCAAAATATAAGAAATTCCCAGGTGTTTTGCTCAAAGCTACAGTTCCAGTTGGTTTCAGGTGAAGCTGTTCGATATGCGAGGAGCCAAAGCTCTCATCCAGCTGTACAGAGGGATGACCAGTTCAAGAGATCCACAAGAAAACATTAAAGTTTGTAGGGTTACCACAGAATAATAATTTGGGGACGTTGCAGTGGGAACATCTGTCATAAACACTTGGTATCTTCAGTGTAAAGCTCCAAACTGGTGGTGATACAAAATATTGTGTTTGGTTTTCTGACATCTTGGCATGGTGTTTGTGTTCACATTGAGATCTCCTGGGTGACACCTCCTCCTATTAATGTTCTCCCTCAGAACCTCCTCAAACTCTCTTTCTGCTTCTTCTTCTGTCTGTCCTCTACGCTGCCGAGCGGATGCCACTTGGTTTTCATTCCTTTCACAGCCTTTCATTCCTTTCACAGCCCATTTTTCTGGACTTGACTCCATTAAACCTATAAAAACATTTTCTCCTCCTGCATGACCTTTTCTTCATCCTCTCATCAGCTCCTGTGAGCCTCGGGGGGGGGGGGGGGGGGGGGGGGGGGACACCTTTTTATTAGAGTTGTAGGAAGTGTGACGCATTGTGTTTCTGATGTGCTTCCGATGGAATGATATCCTTCTGCCTGTCTGTAGTGTTGTAAAGGCTATTATATTTGTGTGACCTTCCCTCAATATCAAAGTATTTTTATCCGTGATGCCAAATACAGCAGACATAGCATTGGGTTGCAGGACAGTTTTAAGTGCCTCTGCCAATGTTTAAACGATTATAGCCCAAAACGTTGGCAGGACGGGATCAGAACATGTGGTTAGCAGGTGAATAATGACATCTGTGGAACACTTTCTGATGGAGAGAGCTGGGTGGATGGATCAAAAAATAAACCAAGCTCGGAACTTGATAGAAGAATAGTTTGCGTGTGTGTGTGTGTGTTTTCTTTAGTTCTTGGTTTTTGGTTAGCCATGTTTTGATGAGACGCTAACTGGGAGCTGGCTAATGAGGTGTCCCCCGCTATTGAACAGCAGCAGTGGTATCAATTTCATTACTGGCTTTCTACGCACTATACCTCGTCCTTCATTAATCCCACTAATAAGTCATTTTCAACACTTCCTGGAAAACCTAGAATCATGGTTTGCAAAGCATCACAGGACTGATCCTCTGGCTGAGTGGCTCAATGAAAACATGCACATCAATGTAATCAGTCAGTGTTCATGTGAACGGAGAAATATCCTCCCCATTTCGAATGAGAGTCACAGTGAACCTTGACTTGCTCCTGACGGCAAGTAAAATACAAATATTTATATATTTATAAATAATCTCTTCACATACGAGCTGAAGATGAGCCCAATCAATAATACAATTAATGTCAGAAATAAACTGAAATTCTTTCGGAGGTTGTAGATGAGATAAAAATATATACCATACACCCCCCGCCCCCCCCCCCCCCCCCACACACACACACACACACACACACACACACATACATAGCGAGAACAGCTGTTCCTGTCTTCCTGTTTATGCTACATCACATGAGCAGTCTGAAGTGTGTGTGTGTGTGTGTGTGTGTGTGTGTGTGTGTGTGTGTGTGTGTGTGTGTGTGTGTGTGTGTGTGTGTGTGTGTGTGTGTGTGTGTGTGTGTGTGTGTGTGTGTGTGTGTGTGTGTGTGTGTGTGTGCGTGCGTGCGTGCGTGCGTGCGTGCGTGCGTGCGTGCGTGCGTGCGTGCGTGCGTGCGTGCGTGCGTGCGTGCGTGCGTGCGTGCGTGCGTGCGTGCGCGCAAATCTGGGCCGCAGCATTTAATCTCCACACGTAATCATGGTCACTCAGGCTATGGGGTCTTTTCCTCTCATCAGAGGCTCCGCCTCCTCTTCTTCATTTTACTCATCCTAACTCTGGCCTTTCAGGAGCCTCGATTGTCACACAAGGGATTATGATGGATGTTTCTCTGACTGCTGCTAGTAACAGCAGGTCACATGCTGATGGCAGAATCCCCTGCAGGCTCCATAGCATGACCCCCCCTCCCCATACTTCCCCCCACCCCCGCCTGCCCACATGACCCCCTCCATACTGCCCCCCCACCCCTGCCTGTCCACATGACCTCCCCATACTTCCCACCCCCGCCTGTCCACAATGACCCCTCCCCTTCCCACCAGAGTGTCACTGATTAGCTCAGTGTCATTAGGATTAAATGAACAATAAAGGAGCTGAACGCTCCACCAGCTTTGTTGGCTGATTTAAAAAATATACAGCAATCATCTCTTCACAATGATTTAGTGCGAATGCTAGTTAATCATCCATGACAAAAGCATCTGAATAAAGGGATATCTTCACTGCCTCGTCCCACATGAAAGAATGTATAACAAGTAGGGATGCTCCGAATAAGGTTTTCTGCTGCCAATCACTGATACTGAGCACATGGATTGGCTGCAAAGTTTTCAATTTAGTTATGATGAGTGCTACTGGCTCAATGATTTGAAAAAAAAGGAACGACAAAATCACCTTAATTTAGACAAAAGGACATTTATTCAGCCAGCGTAATGTTCATCCGGCCACTTGGTTTGTCGGCTGGCAGGAGGACAATACTTGTCTGACTGCATTGTTCCTGTAAATTTTGGGCAATTTCATGCTCCCAACATTTTAGTAATATTCGGATCTCAAAATCAATATCTGGAAACCAACACAATGACTGAACGTTCAGATATTTGGATAATCGGATCAGGTCCTGGAGTACTCATCTAGGATATCACACTGCAGGTGTGAGTTAAGAAAGAATCTCAAATATTTCTTCAAAGCAAGTAAAGTCTAAGGAGTGTTGAAGTCTAAGATAGTCTGAATTCTAAGTCAGACTGACAGACAGGAGCAAAGACCTGCAGGGTGATTAGTGAGGGTGCAGCTGACCGAATAACAGTTTTCACAATGTTTTCGGTGTTTCCTCTGATTCAGTGAAGAGTTGAAACAATCACAGTAATCCAGAGCAGAAGGTCGTATTGTGTCGTTGAGCAGTGTATATACAGTATGTCATAACTTTGAGTGTCTTTTCCTCATAAATAGATCTTTTGAGTTGTTCTGTGAAAATTCTAGAAACGGTGCAAAATGTTGACCAGAAATGCAATCCTGTGCCATCACCCACAGTTCGCTTGGATTGGCCCGTGACCTTGGGATACTACTCGGTCTAGATAGATGGTGAAACAGGCAGATCATTCTCCAACTGGGTTTTGTCTGTAACCAACCATCATTCCCCCTGGACAGGCAGCTCTGGGTCCCGACTGGGTATATAGTTGAGAGGATTCCAGTGTGGGTGGAGTGCATTTGAGGGTTTTGCAACCGATACAAAGATTCTCCCCGCCGTCATTAGTGAAATTCGAACTTTTCAACACACAGTCCATTAACAATAGACTTAAGGAACTCTGGGCGAATCTCATCCACTCCTGGTGCCTTGCCACTGAGGAGCTTCGCAACAACCTCGGTGACTTCAGCTTTGGTAATGGACGAGTCCACCTCTGAGAACCCAGTCTCTGCTTTCTCAACGGAAGACGTGGTGGTGGGATTGAGGAGGTCCTCGAAGTATTCCTTCCATCACCCGACGACATCCCCAGTTGAGGTCAACAGCTCCCCACATCCACTGTAAGCAGTGTTGGTGGAGAACTGCTTCCCCCGCCTGAGGCGCTGGACGGTTTACCAGAATTTCCTCGGGGCCGACCGAAAGTCCTCCTCCATGGCCTCTCCGAACTCCTCCCAGACCCGAGTTTTTGCCTCCACCACAGCCCGGGCTGCAGCTCGCTTGGCCTGCCGGTACCTGTCGATTGCCTCAGGAGTCCTATGAGCTAACAGTGCCTGATAGGACTCCTTCTTCAGCTTGACAGCATCCCTTACTTCTGATTTCCACCACCGGGTTCGGGGATTGCCGCCACGACAGGCGCCAGAGACCCTGTGGCCACAGCTCCGAGCAGCAGCTTCAACAATGGAAGTGGAGAACATGGTCCACTCGGACTCAATGTCTCCAGTCTCCCTCGGGATCTGTGAGAAGCTCTCCTGGAGGTGGGAGTTGAAAACTGCGTGGACGGAGGGCTCGGCCAGGTGTTCCCAGCAGACCCTCATAAGACGTTTGGGCCTGCCGAGTCTATCCGGCCTCCTCCCGGTCCAGCGCATCCAACTCACCACCAGGTGGTGATCAGTTGACAGCTCTGCCCCTCTCTTTACCCTAGTGTCAAAGACACACGGCCAGAGATCAGATGACACGACCACAAAGTCTATCATTGACCTCCGGCCTATGGTGTCCTGGTGCCACGTGCACTTATGGACACCCCTGTGCTCGAACATGGTGTTCGTTATGGACAAGCTGTGACTGGCACAGAAGTCCAATAACAGAACACCGCTCGGGTTCAGATCGGGGAGGCCGTTCCTCCCAATCACCCCCTTCCAAGTCTCGCTGTCATTGGCCACGTGGGCGTTGAAGTCCCCCAGGAGAACAATGGAGTCCGCAGTTGGGGCACTATCCAGCACCCCTCCCAGGGACTCCAAGAAGGTTGGGTTCTCTGAACTGCTGTTCGGTGCATAGGCCGAGACAACAGTCAGAGACCTGTCCCCTACTCGAAGGCGTAGGGACGCGACCCTCTCATTCACTGGGGTGAACTCCAACACATGGCGGCTGAGCTGTGGGGCAATAAGCAAGCCCACTCCAGCCCGCCGCCTTACACCGCGGGCAACTCCAGAGAAGTGGAGTGTCCAACCCCTGTCGAGGAGCTGGGTTCCAGAGTCCAAGCTGTGTGAGGAGGTGAGCCCGACTATATCTAGACGATGTCTCCCAACCTCCCTCACAAGCTCGGGCTCCCCCCCCCCAGCGAGGTCACATTCCATGTCCCGAAAACCAGATCCTGTGTCCGGGGATCGGGTCATCGAGGCCCCTGCCAGCGACTGCCACCCAATCCACACTGCACTTGACCCCTACGGCAGCCTCTGTAGGTGGTGGGCACACAGGAGGACGAGGAGGAGGGGCCCGCGTCGTCCCTTCGGGCTACCCCACCACGATAAGGTAACAGTTCAAGGGGGAGACTGAAAAACATATTGGGAGAAAGGACTTAACTTTGTGTCCGACAGAAACCTGGTACCAGCCAGAGGTTTACTCCACCCTGAATGAAGCCTGTCGCCCCAGCAGGGCCTCCAGCTCTCTCCCAACTCGCTGTCTACAACATCCTCCTGCGAGTGTCTGGCATTCAGCTGTAAGCCTCCAATCCCATGACTCATCCACTGGCCCCCAAAGCCCAACCCAGCCTTCATCTTACAAATATCTGATCTCACAACTTTCTGTACTCCTGTGTCATAATTGGGCGGTATAATTGGGCGCCTGTGTCATAATTGGGCGGTATAATTGGGCGCTTGTGTCATAATTGGGCGGTATAATTGGGCGCCTCTGTCATAATTGGGCGGTGTGGCTCGGTGGGTAGAGCGGTCATCTCCCAATCGGAAGGTTGCAGGTTCAATTCCCATCTCTACCTGCCCAAGTGTCAAAGTGTCCTTGGGAAATACACTGATCTCTGAACTGCCTAAACTCTGGTAGTCTGCCTACGTGAATGCAGTGTGAGAGTGAATGATCAGCCTCATAACATATACTGAACAGTTAATCAGGAATTTGAATTAATAGTTAAATTAATTACAATCACCATAATTAACAGTAAAGATTGAAGGATTTTGGAGTTCTTGACACAGAAGAGGTCGACATTTCATTCACCTTTGTGATCATTAATAAAACAGCAAGTATGATTCCAAACATATTATATTTATTTACAATGAAGACAAATAAACACACATTCTAACTACCTATATACAGCTTGGTGTGTGTGTGTTTGGAGAGAGAGAGAAAGAGAGAGAGAGAGGTGGAGGGAGGGAGTGTGTGTGTGAGACGTGTGATGGAACTAGAAAACAAGATGGCAGATCACAAGAAACTACATTCAAATGGAGGTTATCAGAGAGCAGGAGGTCTGTCCTGGGTCTCCACCATGTGCTGGAGAACAATGGCACATGGAAGCTAGTCTTTAGCGTCTGCTTCCTGTGTGTCTCTGTTAACCCTCTGGGGCCTGAAGCATTTTGTGCCGTTTTTCACTACAATTGATTTTTCCTTTATATCTCAGATATAAAATTCTTAAACCTTGCCTTTTTTGGTGTCATTTTGTTCAGGACAACCTCATAAATGCATTTCTGAAGTATTTTCATCACTTTGGCATACTGTATTAAAACAGTGGATCTAAAAACACCATAAAATTACAAATTCGGGTGGTAAAAACATAGATTTATTGACTATAAAATTCACAGACATGGTTAACGAATCATTTTGTTTACTTGTAAAGTAAATCTAAACTATAATTAACTAAAATGTATCAAAACAGGACTGAAAAAACAATTATATACAGATATTTACAGTGAAATAGAAGCACTGCCTCAGGCGTTTTTGTAAAACTATTTGCAAAAGGTCACACATATAATGTCAGGTGAAGACAAATGATTTGTCCACTCAAAAAAACAGACTCTGTCCAACACAACACAGAGGGGCACATCACACATGGCATTTCCATGAAGTGTTTTTACTTTTCTTGTGTTCCTGCAGGCAATGTTTACATTTTAGCCTTTGGCTGTTGTGATGGAGCTGGAATGATGAGGACAGGGGTGGGGGACACGTCTCCTGGTCTGGGGGACACCTCACTCCCCTCTAACAAAAATAAGCTGAGGTCTTCAATATTGTCATCAGAATCACTCTCAAACTCAGTGTCAGACTCGATGCTCTGCTCCTTCAAAAAAAAAAAAAAAGTCGGAGCGCCTGATTGACGTTCATAAGGCGTCATTGTTTTGACAGAAAAAAAAAAAGAGTTCACTTGAAACTAAAAAACACTCTAATCTCACTCACTACACACTCACTACACACTCACTACACACTAACTACACACTCACTACATGGTCAAATCATGATAATAGTCGCTTTTTCTCTGATATAAATCTCAACTCACTCTCGCTGTCTCCGTCTCTCTGTTTACTTTTTCACGGGTGAACTAAACAAAATGACACCTCCCACTATGGAAACTTTTGATTGGACATGGGCTCTTCTTCTCAACCAATGAGTGAAAGGTATACTGGCACATTACAAGTGTTGTTTTTTTTTGCTGCTCAGTTACTTTCACTTTCACTCCTGACCGGTCTTCTGCACCTGACGCACTAAAATGTCGCGGAAAAACACGGACACAGTTTTCCTCATATCTCCGCTTTTACTTGGGCTATCAACATCATTTAAAAACGAGCTTGTAGTTTTATATCTGCACTTTCGACACGGATTGAAACACTGGACCAGATGACGCTGTGCTGTGACGCTACTGCCTTTTCAAACGGTCATGTGATTTTGACGCTGCAGAGCGTCAATCGGCCCCAGAGGGTTAAAGGACCATTTCTAGAATGAGTTGATGTGAATGAGACTTGTTTTGTAAAACATCAGGAGTCATCAGATGATGTTCAGTTACTTTGTGATGTTGTCTTTGATGTGATATGTGTAGGATTGTGACTTAACAAGTTAGTAAAGCAAAGATTAGCATGCAGACCCTGTGTCTGTGGCAGAGCTAACGTTGGTTTACAGGTTGATAACTGCTCCTAATATCATTATCTATAGAACTCAATCACTGTAACAGAATCGACACATCTTCATAAAGTTAAACAGTTGTATCATAGCACCAGGTTTAAGTAATCTCAGGTAATGCCCAGTTGTTGTTACCACTTCCTTGAAGGAGTTCGGTTGTTGTCCTGGAAGCTGATGTCTTCTCCTGTAGTTAGCACCTCCTGCTAACTGTGGTTGCTGGTTCTGCAGGCTGAGGAGAAGAAGATGAAGTTGATGTTTCAGGAGTCCTTCTTTGCAGCTCCTGGTTGTTCCTTTTGTCCAGACTGAGGAGCTGGTCGCTCAGGTCTGTGATGGTTTTCCTGCTGGTTGAGGAAAACACAAAGAAGTTCTGTGAGGCGTCGTTTCCCTGGTCCGTCCTGGAGAAACTGGTTGGTTTTCCTGGTTGATGGTTGATGGGAGATCAGACTCTGGGCGCTGGTCTCTGGATCAGGGGAAGGTCTGACCCTCGTGGTCGGGTCAGCAGAGAAGTTGAGGACTGAAGGCCCCTGGTTGCAGGCCTCTGGTGTTAGCTGGATGCTAACATTGGGTGAGCGGAGCTGCTGGGAAGCAGCTCTTCCCAGGTGTTCACAGGACTGGTTTTGCAGGCTTTTTGTTAAAGGTTTGTGAATTTGAGGTTGTCAAATCCTGATAGCCTCAACCAATCAGTGACTGGCTGAGTGCATGGGGGGGGGGAGTGTCTTTTGAGCAGAAAGCAGGGGAGGATCTGCGTGGGTCTGCTGTGGGAAAATCCCCTCCCCCTCACTGGATGTGATGGTTAATCACATTCCTGGGTCTGAATTCATACGTCATGACAAATGAAAATTGTCTTTCCCTTGAAATGAAAAAACTTTCTGTGGTCTTGTGAGAGCCCAACATTATTATTATTGTTATTGTTATTGTTATTGTTATTATACAAGGACATAGAAATATTGGCTTCAGACTTCCTCCAGCTCTGGACTCCCTCGACCTGCAATGTCTTGATGTCCCAACTCCGGTGACACATATTTGACCTGGTCATCTCCGACTCCGCCCCCATCAGCAGACTACAGGTCTACGAGCTTTGTGTTTCCAACCACAAGATCATGTCAATGGAGCTGCTCTTTCCTTCCCTCATCCCAAAGCAGAGTGGAAGTCTTCAAAACATCAACATGGATGCCCCGGCGCTGGACCATCAGCTTCTCTCCTCGACTGACTCCCTCTCTGTCACTGACAATAGATTTCTACAACCAGTCCCTGAGCAGCATGCTGGACTGCCATACCCCCTTAACCTCCAGGCCACGTCTCACTGTGGCGCTCATCTGGTGCCTGTGAGCCACCAAAGATGAATCCGGCTGGCAGGTCCTGGAGTGGCAGTTCAATGCCTCTGGACTGACTGTTAACACTATGCAGACACTCTGAGGAGTGCACGGTCCAGTTTCACCCCGAGGCCACTGAGGAAAGGTGGAACATGCATTTTTAGAGAAAAAATGTATGACATCTGCTCACATCTGTCCACCATTGCCACCCGGCCCCTCTGCTGCTTCTCCACAGTCACCCAGGAAGAGGTGGAGGGCGTCATCAGAACAATGCAGCATCTTCCTGAGCCCTGAACCTTGAAAGACAACTCAAACGTCAGGATCGGTTGTGAATATCTGCAGTAGCGTTCAGATACCGAGTCTGCTGCGGGAGTTGCTGCGACTCCAGGTCAGAGGTCTTCAGTGTGGTGGCCACTTCCTGCCTTTCCGGTTAAACAGCAGAGAACTGGCGCCACCACCCGTCATTTTGGCATCACACAAGTCGAAGCATCTGCTCAGTGCGCTCCATCCTTTCGACCCCAGCTTGAGTGAAAGTGGAGAAGGGGTGGGGTCTCACTACAAAAGTAACGCTACAAAAGTAACTCTACAAAAATAACTCTACAATGGTAACTCTACAATTGTAACGCTACAATAGTAACGCTACAATAGTAATGCTACTATAGTAATGCTACAATAGTAATGCTACAATAGTAACGCGACAATAGTAATGCTACAATAGTAATGCTACAATAGTAAGAAAGTGACTTGGGAAAGTAACTTTAATCTGATTACTGGTTTGGAAATAGTAACACATTAGATTACTCGTTACTGAAAAAAGTGGTCATATGAGAGTAACATTAGTAATTAACACGTTACCAACATCACTGGTCCTTCGATTACCTGTAACCAGTGATTTGTTGATTTTGGGAAATGATCTGGCAGCTAGTGGATGATATGGACTGACATGCGGCGGACAAAGAAAACACTTTTCATGACCGGTCTTGTAACTTATAGAACTCATGCTCTCTGGCCACCAAACCCCATGACTCATCTTTTACTCTGAAGCAGGGCGGTGCTGAGGAATGACTCATCTTTTCTGTGTTGTTGAGGTCAAAGGTCCTTTCCTTTGAAGACACTGGTTCACTGCTTCCTAAATGTTGTGTTGCAACAGCTGATCGAGATGTTTGCACGTCGACTGGAAATACCTCGAAGCTTCGGTTTGGTCGAGGCAGTTTGGGAACATTTCAGATGCATGTCAGAGTCGGATTGTGATGGACACTGTTGGATAGGTAATGGAGTATATCACTGAGAAGCCCCCATTAGTGTTTGTGTGTGTGTGTGTGTGTGTGTGTGTGTGTGTGTGTGTGTGTGTGTGTGTGTGTGTGTGTGTGTGTGTGTGTGTGTGTGTGTGTGTGTGTGTGTGTGTGTGTGTGTGTGTGTGTGTGTGTGTGTGTGTGTGTGTGTGTGTGTGTGTGTGTGTGTGTGTGCGTGTGTGTGGGGGCGTGTGTGTGTGTGTGTGTGTGTGTGTGCGTGTGCGTGTGCGTGCACGTGCATGCGTGTGTGCCCTCCCTCCCTCCCTTCCTTCTGGAATTTATTGAACCTGCAGACAGAGGAAGCAGATGTGGAAGCAGCTCATGCCGTAAGGCGACTGCATTGAAAATAGCCAACCTCATTTTACGCCGCCTGCTGACGACGTTCACGTGTTCTTCTTGGTTTTCTAAATGGGGCCAGCTCCGGAGTGGATCACAATCAACCACCTTGGGTTGAGGAACATCAGGAACATCCAGGGGCGCGTCGAGTCGCGTGCTGGGCTTCGTTCTGCACCATGGTCCTTGTTCATTTAAAAAAAAGATACACCAAATAGGTTGAAAAGTAACTAACTCTAGAAAAATGAATATTTTTTAAGTGTTTTATTAGTCTAAAAATAATATAGTTTTTAGTATTGATGTTATAAGAATTCAAGGTAAAACACAAGAAGAATTGTGTTTTATGAATCGCCTTGGGGAGGTTTCTTTACTGAATTGACCCGTCAGTGAGCAGCCACGTAGCATAGCGGGCAGCTGCTGGAGGCCACGGAGGGAGAATATGCAAACTACACACATCCAGCCTTCACACCTTGGCACCCATGTGAGGCGAGGGCCCTGACTACTGTGCCACCGCGTAGCCGACATCCCGATCGCCGCCACCATTTAATTGAGGATCAAAGCCCATAATAGCTGAAAAATGCAGCTTGGCTGCCGACCAATTTCAGTACTTTGTTAACCCAACAGGCATCCACCAGGTGGAGAGTGGAAGTTTTCATTGAGCTGCCTGAATTTCGCTGCACCAACATCCCTGAAAGAGTCGACCATAACAAACCGTCATACATGCAGACGTTCAGAGCGACAACTCCAATGAACTGGCTCCATTTAAATTCCTAATCATCTATTATACAAGTGGGTTTCATTCAGGTAAAGTGGTATTCACCAAGGTTTTAGACTCCTTGTGTGACATTTTTGTTAACCAAAAACCGACTTCTAAATATAAATACTGACATTCGTGTGGTATTATTAGACGTTTTCAATTTTACGTGAAACCACAGATTTCTGTGAATCTTCTTGACAAGCAGCAGTGACGGTTCATTAAAGCTTCCGATGGACAAAATCCTACTTTTAACCTTTTACTAATGACAGGATTTTGTGTTTTTCTGAAAACCTGTGGCACTTCCTCTGGTGTGGCACCACATTGGCTCTCCTGTTAACATTTCAACCAAAGCTTCATGCTTTCATTGTTGATGTTCTTTGCTTCAGTTTGTGCATCAGCACTCGACAATGTTCATCATCAAGCTGTCACTTCCTCCTGTTTTTTTCTGCAATGCCTCTCTGGTTCGTCCAGCCAGCCTCTCTCACTGCCTCCATCTTTGCTCTTCAGCCATCGACAGTCTGTCAGCCAACACTTTGGTTCACACTCGGTTCTTGAAGCTTCTTTTTTTTATAGTTTTTTTTAATACATTTTTAAATACATTACAGTAATCCCAATGTGCTTTTATAGAGAAAATAGAAAAGGCCAACATATCCACATGAGCAAGCAGGTGTGTTTGTGACTGTGGAAAGAAAAACTCCCCCAACAGGGAGAAACCTTTGTAGAAACCAGAGTCAGAGGTGGAGGAATTCTGCGGACCGGTCGGGGTGAGAGGATAGAGGAGAGGAGAGGATAGGGAAGACAGAGATAGACTTGGTGGGGATATACATACAATACCCTTTGACAGAACAATAGCAGAAAATAAGAAAAATCAGCAGCAAATCTCGTCAATGAGGAGTGGAAGTCTGTGTATGTGTGTGTGTGTGTGTGTGTGTGTGTGTGTGTGTGTGTGTGTGTGTGTGTGTGTGTGTGTGTGTGTGTGTGTGTGTGTGTGTGTGTGTGTGTGTGTGTGTGTGTGTGTGTGTGTGTGTGTGTGTGTGTGTGCGTGCGTGCGTGTGCGTGTGTGTGTGTGTGTGTGGTTTGTCCTCTGGATGTGAATGGAACTGTTGTGGGGGGGCCCGCAGTACCACCGCGGGGCCCGAGGCCACCAGGGCCGGACGCCGCCACTCCGGCACCCAGCGACCCACCGGATCCAGGGAGGCCCCGACAAACCCCCCCGGAGAGCCACGCCCCAACCCTGAAGGCACCAGACGGAGCGCGCAGAGAGCACCCTAAAAGCCAGCTTATCCCCTCAAGATCCTGTGTGACTAAGTGTAGTTAAAATTGTGGTCGGTGCAAAGTCGGGGGAGGGACAGACCACAGTTAAGTGGCCTGGACCCCCCACCCTAGGCCCTGTCCACTGGTTCCTATTGTTGAATGAGGTAAGGTGAGTTAAGGTAGGGGGGCCTGAGAGGCTCTTGCAGCTTCTAAGTTCTAGCCAGAGCTTCAGGTCTGTGGATAGAGTTGATCGAGAGGTGACTTGTCTTCAAGACCTTCCTGTTGCCTTTGGAATCTTCCGGAGTTCTCTTCATATGCAGTCCATAATGGTTCTCTTCTACAAGCCCTTGGCCTGGCTTTTTGTAGCCTGAGACCAAAATATATGCAGGAAATTATGTACCTGCCTATTAATGATATTTTAATGCACCAACACCCAAAACGTCAAACCTATGAGCTGTGATGGTTTCAGCGTTTGCTTCCTGATGCGAAGCCTCAGTAGTTATTTACAGTAATGGAGGAAATTCACTGTGAAATGAAGAACAGCCCAGTCAAATCCATACTGCTCAACAAAAACAAGCGCATGCTTTATCTCTTTATGCCGTTCATCTACAGGTATTTGCAAGTATGGTTTTGACATGTGGTTGTAATGCCTGTAAAAACAGAAATCACCACCTATACTCAGCCATAATTGCTTCAAGCAGATGTAATATGAAGATACTGGACTGAATAATATTCTGAAAACACAGACATGAAGAAAGTGAGAGTGCAGACAATGTGGTGAAGGATGGGTATAAAGGAAGAATAGACAAAGAAGAGGTCATGCTTCCTGGTTGCAGTGGGACTCGGGATGACTGGGATCCGGTGGCTGCTTCTGCTCTAATCTTGTTATGTCACAGATTAGCGGCATGTCATGCGTTGAAATGGAAAAGGGTGACGTGGCACTAGTGAGAGTAATCCACCTTCACCTGGTGGCCACGCTCACCCGGTGGCCACCCTCACCCGGTGGCCATGCTCACCCAGTGGCCACCTTCACAGCCCCTGTAAAAGCACATCCCACCGATCGGATCAGGATTAGCGACTCGTAAAATGACGAGATTGGAGACGATGTGACCTGGTTGAACCTCGATGGGATTACAGGGCAGCATGGCTAGATTCTACTGACAGCTCAGTGGAGGAGCAAACACTCCATAATAATCGAGTATGACCAGTAGAGAAGTATCGGCCAACATCACATTCATAAACTACAAGGCAGAAAGAGCTTATTGAGAAAAACATCCTAAGAATTTCAAATATAATTGTTAAAAAAAAAATCGATCACAATTTTTGTGAATCATTGACAATTTAACCTCTGTCTATTGTGGTCTTTTTTCAAAATGTAACTGGCGTTTGAACCCTGACCACCTGAAATCTTTCTTGTTTGACTCTCTGGTTTGACTGTGGTTTGATTCTCTGGTTTCACTCACTGGTTTGACTCAGTGATTTGACTCTTTGGTTTGACACAGTGGTTTGACTCTGGTTTGACTCAGTGGTTCCCTCCCTCTGCTCCTCAGTGATTACTCAAACACATTTGCTTGAGCTCTTAATTCAGTATTCATCAGTCTCCTGGGAAACCTGGTCCCTGCTGTTTTGTTTAAAAATTGTTTTATTTGAATATGAAATGAGGTGAACTGGCCATGATGGCGTTGAAGACCCACTAATGTCGCCGCTGCTCACAGTTTAGCTTCTAGTCTTAAAGTCTGCAGTACCAGTTAATTAATAATTACTTACCTGTGCAAAGAAGATACCTCAAAACATTTGAAATGCCAAAACATTTAGTAGAAATTTAGAAAAACTCCATCAGATAGCTATGGCAAAAATCTGGTACAAAGCATCTTTTCTTCAAGATTGTTTTTGTTCATGGTCCCTGAAAAAAAAATAAAATAAACAAAGAAATGTTTTTAGTGTTTGGAAAGTGTTTGGAATGAAATGGATGCTCTGGTCCTGGATGACCTGATTAAAAGTCATGTCGCCATCTCTGTTCAGAAGCGTTGATCATTTCTAGAAAGGGAGAAGTCTGTTTGCTGCTTCTCCACCCACGGTTTTCGTTTCTCACTTTAAGCTTTCCTGTGCCATTTTACTCGATTGTGTGTTTTCTACGAGGCCAGTGTTCTAGTTTTCTAGACCAGTGTTTTTCAACCACTGTGCACACTGGTGTTCCGCAAGATATAGTCAGGTGTGCCGTGGGATATTATCCAATTTCAAATTTTTTCTAAAAAAACATTTACTCTCACAGCCACTGTCAGCTGTGAGAGCAGTGTGCAGAGTAATAATGTATAAATACTGTGGCGAGCGCTGCGGAAGAATTGCTCTCAGTCGAGATTCTTTTCTGCCAGCTGAACACCAGAGGCTTTTATTTTGACATGGACACACACAACCGGATCTTCATAACAGGATGACACTCCACACAAGACATTTCTCACTCATGGTTACACACCAACATCCAACAAACCAAACCAAACTAACCTAAATAATTAACTATCTGAACCGAGGAACAAAAACACAACACAACCACAAACCAACACACACAACAACCCCAACAATAACCCTCAATAACCTCCGGCAACACATAACCTGAACTCCCATCATGCCCTGCAGTGACCCACTCCGTGATCGCTACAATACTCTTCGCCAATAGATGGCAGCACAGAACTTTGCCGGTGAAATCGAAACGTAACAGACATCAGTCTGGTTAATCACCACCACCTGCTACCATCTTGTATCAAAGTACTGTGTCAGTGGCAGTGATGGAGAAGTTTTTGAAAAGGAAGAATCTAACCAGGATCTCAGCTCTTCATCCATCAGGTCCAGGTTTCACACTGAGCGAGTAAAAATAAAAAAAATAAATTGGAAAATACTTTTTTCTGTATTTATTTGATTCCTGTTGATAAAGCATTGATGAGAATGACTTTATATTGTTAATATAGGCTACAGAGTTTCAAATGTTGACATTTTCGGGTGGTGCTGTGCCTCGAGGTTTTTCCAAAGAAAAAAGTGTGCCTCACCTCAAAAAAGGTTTAAAAACACTGTTCTAGACTGTCATCCTCAAATTCACCCACTTGTTTCTACTGGTGGAGCAGTGAGGCAGCAACCTGCTACTGTCGACCTCCAGCGTTCTACAGTCGACCTCCAGCGTTCTACTGTCGACCTCCAGCGGTCTACTGTCGACCTCCATCGGTCTACCGTCGACCTTCAGAGGTCTACAATCGGCCTCTACAGGTCTACAGTCGACCTCCAACTGTCTACAATCGACCTCCTGAGGTCTACCATTGACCCCCAGTGGTCTACCATTGACCGGCAGCGGTTTACAGTTGTCCTCCAACGGTTGACCATTGACCTCCAGCAGTCTAGAGTTTACCTCCAAGGGTCTACAGTCAATCTCCAGGGGTCTACCATTTACCTCCAGAGGTCTATAGTCGACTTCCAGTGGTCTACCATTGACCTCCAGGGATCTAGTCGACCTTCAGCGGTCTACAATTGACCTTCACAAGTCTACTGTCGACCTCTAGTGGTCTACCGTTGACATCCAGGGGTCTACTGTTGACCTACAGTGGTTTACAGTTGACCTCCAGCGGTCTACCATGGACCTCTGGTCTACAGTGTCATCTGCCTGGATGTGCAGCTCTCCTCCTTCCACCATGGTTCTAGCACTCGGGGCCAACGCTGTCTGGTGAGCAGGATCTCACCGTGGTCATCATGGCGCTCAGCTGCTCCAGCTCACAACCACTCCTGAACTTCACACCTCCACCATTAAGGGCCTTGGACTGCTCCTCTTGATACGAGTTCGTCACATGTCTCACATCTGACATGTCATCAGAGCGCCGTCACGCCAGCAACCACCAACATGGGAAATATTGTGAGATCCTCACACTGTCGGCTGGACGGAGTGTGTGGAGTGGACTACAGTGCGCTCAGTGTGGATTTTGTAGTACAAGAGTTCCCTCCCCATCTACCAGTGGATCCATAACCCCATCTTCTGCCTCCAGAATCACCCTCCTGTCTTTTATGCTTTTCCTTTCATCACTCAAAGGCCTTGATAACCTGTTAAATTTTAACAGTTTTTCTTTTCAGTGGCACATTCAGATTGTTGAATGTGTAGGGATTTCTTACCACATAAGGATCACTATTTATGTTGTGGTTGGCTATCGATAATGATTAATAATTATCAAAGATAGTTATTAATGATGTTATTGAAATTTAATCTGATGTGTATCAGAACCTCGGAGCTCCACTTGTCTTAACAGGAAATGATAGCCAATTCAGTTCTATCAGTCTCATAAGATATACTAAACAGTTAATCGGGAATTTGAATTAATAGTTTCATTAATTACAATTACCAGAATTAACAGTAAAGATTGAAGGATTTTGGAGTTCTTGACACAGAAGAGGTCGACATTTCATTCTCCTTTGTGATCATTAATAAAACAGCAAGTATGATTCTAAACATTATATTTATTACAATGAAAACAAATAAACACAGATTCTAACTACCTATATACAGCTTGGTGTGTGTGTGTGTGTGTGTGTGTGTGTGTGTGTGTGTGTGTGTGTGTGTGTGTGTGTGTGTGTGTGTGTGTGTGTGTGTGTGTGTGTGTGTGTGTGTGTGTGTGTGTGTGTGTGTGTGTGTGTGTGTGTGTGTGTGTGTGCGTGCGGAGAGAGAAAGAGAGAGAGGTGGAGGGAGGAAGTGTGTGAGATGTGTGATGGAACTACAAAACAAGATGGGGATCACAGGAAACTACATTGAAACGGAGGTTATCACAGAGCAGGAAGTCTGTCCTGGGTCTCCACCATGTGTTGGAGAACAATGGAACATTGAAGCTAGCCGTAGCATCTGTTTCCTGTGTGTCTCTGTTAAAGGACCATTTCTGGAATGAGTTGATGTGAATGTGACTTGCTCTGTAAAACGTCAGGAGTCATCGAATGGTGTTCGGTTACGGTGTGCTGTTGTCTTGTGTAGGATTGTGACTTAACAATTTAGTAAAGCAAAGATTAGCATGCAGACCCTGTGTCTGTGGCAGAGCTAACGTTGGTTTACAGGTTGATAACTGCTCCTAATATCATTATCTATATAACTCAATCACTGTAACAGAACCAACACATCTTCATAAAGTTAAACAGTTGTATCATAGCATCAGGTTTAACTAATCTCAGGTAAAGCCCAGTTGTTCCCACTTCCTTGAAGGAGTTCAGTTGTTGTCCTGCTGGAGGGAAGCTGGTGTCTTCTCCTGTAGTTAGCACCTCCTGCTAACTGTGGTTGCTGGTTCTGCAGGCTGAGGAGAAGAAGATGAAGTTGATGTTTCAGGAGTCCTTCTTTGCAGCTCCTGGTTGTTCCTTTTGTCCAGACTGAGGAGCTGGTCGCTCAGGTCTGTGATGGTTTTCCTGCTGGTTGAGGAAAACACAAAGATGTTCTGTGAGGCGTCGTTTCCCTGGTCCGTCCTGGAGGAACTGGTTGGTTTTCCTGGTTGATGGGAGATCAGACTCTGGGTGCTGGTCTCTGGATCAGGGGAAGGTCTGACCCTCGTGGTCGGGTCAGCAGAGGAGTTGAGGAGTGAAGGCCCTGGTTGCAGGCCTCTGGTGTTAGCTGTATGCTAACACTGGGTGAGTTGAGCTGCTGGGAAGCAGTGTTCACAGGAGAAAGCTCGCTGCAAGAGAGAGCGTGAGACTGGCCCTGCAGCCGTTTGTTGCAAGAGTGTGGATTCAAAGTTGTTGAATCCTGGGAGCTTCAACCAATCAGTGACTGGCTGAGTGCATGGGGGAAGCGTCTTGTGAGCAGAAAGTGGGGGAAGAAAGGTCCTGCAGAAGGTAAAAGGTCCCCCCACCCCACTGGGTGTGATGGTCAATCACATTCCTGGGTCAGAATTCATATGTTTTGACTGTGTATCATGACATATGAATATTGTCTTTCCCGAGAAATGAACAAACTTTCTATGGTCTTGTGAGATCCCAACAAATGGAAATTCTTATCATTATTAATATTATTGTTATTGTCATGTTATTACCTTCAGCACTAAAAGGCCTGTGAGACGTTATGATCCATTCTAACGACTCCAGACAACAGAAGCAGACAGATGGTCTGTTTCACTGCTCCCACAGTAGAAATCTCATTTATAGACCTCAGTCTGTGCTTGAGTAACAAACCCTACAAACTAACGTGAGCTATTATCACTTCTAGTCCTGAGAGACTTTCACAACCACTCAGGATGTATGTCTCCGGTTATCAGCAGCTTGAGAGTGTGAGAATGTTTAAACATCTGTGGTAGTTTTTCTCCCTGTGGTGCCAAATAAATGAAACATGCAGAGAAACAAGAGATTCACACTTTCTACTACATACATGAATTCAATATATCAAGACCATCTCATAGGAATCCCTCTTTCCTTCTCTGCTCCCAACTTAAAACTCAATGTCTCAGGTTTTTGGTTGGAAGGAAATGAAATAAGGAAGTCTTAATTCTGTCTCACTTTCCTGAAGGCCAATTCTTCATGTTGACACATGCTGGAGGACGAACCAGTTCACTCTAAAGACAAAGTTAAACTCACTGAGATTTTATGCAGTATTTCATGAGGGATGAAGAATTGCATGATGGGAACATTGTACTGAAGACGTCAAATGTACAAAACCAGTGGACTCCATGAAGCATGTGAATGGTGCTGCACAAAGAATCTGTCAACTGGAAGCAGGTTGTTTCATGCTTTGAACACAATTTGATGAAAAATGAACCAGATGGTTGATTTTAAGAGTTTTGACTTCAGTAATCCTGGAGTTTCTCTGTCACTACTCTCGATGGATAGCTGACGTGTGGATTTGCTGGAGATGAAGCCTTGGCTAAATAATGAATGGAGAATAAGGATTAAGCCAGAAAGGGAGGGAATCATTTGTGACACATGGTTTTCTGTGTCATGTTGTGCAGAATGGTTCTCGTTCATAGGAAGGATTCCGCTGACAGCCGTGTTGTTTTTGTCTCTACAGATCACCAGAAGCTGGAGCGAGAAGCTCGGATCTGCCGCCTGCTGAAGCATCCCAACATCGGTAATGTTCCCCTCCCTGCATATCGTTCTGCCGCCTCACCGCTTCACCTCAACATGTTTTAAAGGAGCCATACCATTCAAAATTCACTTTCTACTGGTTTAACCAAGAATGACATCCCAGAAGTGAAGAAAGTATGTCCTCTGGTTTGTTTCAGGGTTTAAAAAGTGTTTTGCTCTTGCCTGGCCAGCAGGGGTCACTAGCTGGAGCAACAGCACAACCAGCACTATCACAAACTGCACCCAGACATTCCTCACCAGAATAGCAAGGACCACAGTCACCATCACAAATATTTTCACTCTCTCACACTGATCTGAATCCACCTGACATACAAAGAGTCGTCGTGGAACACATAGTGAGAGCAGATGAGCTCACAACTCACTCAGTAACCAACTTAAGACTCCATCCATTCTCCGGAAAAGTCCCCAAACCTGCAAATGAAACTGATTATGAAACAAGGAGATCTCACATAGAACTGTTGCTGGCTGATGTAAACTTACCTCCAGTCTATGTCACCCGAAAGATTATTGAAAGAGTCTACTGTCTCCTGCTGCTGATGTTGTGAAGGGCCTAAAGCCTGACACATTAGCATGTGTCTACTTACAACTGTTGGACTCAGCATACTCCACAGTCCAAGATGGAGAAGAGCTATTTTCCCAGTTTTTAAACATGGTTCAGGATCCTGGTGAAAAGCCCTCCAGTTATCTTCAGCGTCTGTTACTAACCATAAACACAGTCGTGAAGAGAGGCGGAATTGTAGCAGCAGACATCGACAAGCATCTGTCCAGACAGTTCTGTAGTGGGTGCTAGGATAATGACATCATCACAAAGCAGCTGGAACAGAAATGGGAGAATTCACCGGCATTTGCAGCGTTGCTCCTCCACCTAAGGAGCGTGCATCACTCCATGCCCAGACGTGTTCCTGCAGCCACAATGATACAAACACATCCTTCATTGACGAGCTGAAACAGCAATTGCAGAAGCTGCAACAATAAATGTCAACATTGCTTGCAACTTCCTAACAGAGCCGACATATACCTCTGCCAAAACCCTGAGCCGCAACAAACCTGCTATGACTCAGTTATCAAGCAGCAAAATGCGGAGCAGAAGACCCCGAGCTGGTTTTTGCTACAAATGTGGAGATGATGGCCACATTGCTACTAACTGCAAGCAACCAGCAAATCCAATCCTGGTGCAACAAAAGAAACTTCGACTTCAGCAAAGACAATGACAGTGGGATGGAAACAATAATCAGAAACAGTCAAACTAGATTCAGCCTCTTCTGTGGGACAAGCAGAGGATGCAGCGACATCACAGTGTCCCAAAACAAAGATCTCAACACCACTTCAATATACTGCCAAGAGGACTCATCGGTACCAAATGCACTGCTCAAATCATCATTAAGGGAACCCCGATCAACTGTCTGCTGGATACAGGTTCACAAGTCACCACCATTCCTGACTCTTTCTACAATGTTCATCTATCAGACTATGAACTCAAACCTCTGGACGACCTTCTTGAAGTTGAAGGGTCAAACAGCCAAGTTGGGCCTTACCTGGGCTACATAAACCTGGACATCACATTTCCTCCAGACTTCCTTGGGACTCTGATAGCTGTAGCCACGTTGGCTTTGGTGATGCCCAACATCAAGACTTCCTAGCTTTTCATCTTGGTTGAAACAAACACTCTTTATACCATATATGCTCTATCCAGTGAACACAGTTTCCACCCTTTTGCCTGTGGGTACCGTGCTGTAATGAAAATCCTGGAACATAGACACAAAATGAGCAGTGAGGAACATCATGGAATGGTAAAACTGCACAGCACTGCTCCACAACTCATCCCTGCTGGAGAAATCATCCTTCTGGAAGTCATCTCAATTGAACACTCCCTGGCAAGAGCGCGTTCCTGTGAAAAACGAGTCAGACCATGATGTGATCCACCTCCTCGGACCATGTTTGATGAAATAAGTGCTTTCCAGTCTGTGTCCTGTGCGGCTCACACTACTTCAGACCACACTCTATCCAACTCTCCTGAGCCATTGTTCAATTACAACTTTGAAAACTCTTCTCTCACTGCTGAGTGGAGAAACAGAATCATTGCAAAACTCGACAGCATTCCAGAAGTTTTTGCAAAACATGATCTTGATTTTGGCAAAACAGACCGGGTAAAGCATCAGCTAAAGCTCCTTGATCCAACACCATTCAAACCGAGACCTCGACCCATACATCCTCAAGATTTGGATGCCGTCAGGAAGCATTTGCAAGAGTTGTTTGATTCCAGAGTAATGAGTAGTCCGACTCATCTTTCGCCTCACCAATCGTGGTTGTATGGAAGAAGAACGGAAGTGTCAGGCTTTGTATTGAAGCTCAACTTACAGACAATCAAAGATGTATATGCTCTTCCCAAACTCTCAAAGGGTAAAGGGTTCTCAGTGGTTCTTGGTTTTGGACTTAACATCTGGGTATTATCAAATAGAAATGGCAGAACAGGACAAATGTAAAACTGCCTTTGTGTGCCCACTCGGATTTTGGGAATTTAATCGAATGCCCCAAGGGGTCACCAATGTTTTCAACGATCGATAGAAAAGTACGTCGGAGAGATGAACTTGAAGGAGGTGCTTGTATTTATCAACGACCTCATTGTCTTTGCCCCCACATTGGAAGAACATGAGGCAAGACTGATGAGAGTCCTGAAATGCCTCAAGCATTTTGGGCTGAAACTTTCAATTGCAAAATGCTCCTTTTTCCAGAACCCCGTATGATACCTGGGACACATTGTGTCAAAGCATGGCATGGAAACAGATCCTGACAAGATTGATGCCATCAGAACCTGGCCTGTCCCTAAAACCTTAAAAGAACTCTGATAATTCCTTGGCTTTTCCAGATATTATTATCAGAGATTCATGCTAGGATACTCCACTATTGTGAAGCCACTCCATGGACTTACATCTGAATATCCACCATCACAAAATAAATTTAAACCTAAACTCTACCTCAATCCCAAAGAGCTATTTGGTGGTTGCTGGGCATCTGCCTGCCAAGAAGCATTTGAGGCCATAAAAGAAAAACTTACCTCGGTGCCAGTGCTAGCTTTTGTCAATCCACAGAAGCCTTACATTTTACACACCAATGACAGTTCCACCGGGCTAGGTGCTGTATTATATCAAGAGCAGGATGGATGGCCAGAAGAGAGTTATTGCTTACGCCAGCCGAGGACTGTCAAAAAGTGAGTCTCAGCGCATACCCAGCGCACAAGCAAGAGTTCCTCGCCTTAAAATGGGCCGTCATCGACAAGTTCAATGAATATCTGTATGGGACAGATTTCACTATAGTGACCGACAGTAATCTGTTAACATACCTCCTCGTTTCAGGCAAACTCGATGCTACAAGCTACCGCTGGTTGTCTGCTCTCTCTTCCTACACCTTCAGGATCACTTACTGGGCTGGAAAGCAAAATGCAGATGGTCTTTCACGCAGACCTCATGGAGAACTCTTACCCGACATGATGTTCCAGAAAGAAAAGGAAAGAATTCTCAGGTTTACTGAGCGACATCTTGAAAGTCCTAATGTCATATCCATTGATCAACACACAGTTCAAGCTCTTTCAGATCGACAACTGATATGTAGTGCTCCCGATTCAACTCCTGATTATGCACTCATTCACTCGTTGTCCATGTCCGCTGACAGTCTGCCAGCTAGCTATACTGTTGACAGCAGTTTGCATCCTCGGTGGTCCCTCAGCTGAGCCCATCTGAAATTGCTGACAATTGCACTGACCCAGTTCTGAAACACGTGATCGCACAGCTGGAGATGGGTGAATCACCATTACCCTCCTTGAGAGACGAACTGCCAGAGTTGCCACTCCTTCTGCGAGACTTAAATCAGTTGGAGCTACAGAATAACATCCGCGTGTGGAGGAGGCAGCTTGGGCCCCAGCTCCAACATCAATTGGTGCTACCACTGGAAGGTCGCCCCGACGTGCTGGGAAGCTTCACGACCAAATGGGTCATATGGGCCTCAAACGCACCTTGGATCTTGTCCGGAATTGTTCTTTACTGGCCACGGATGGCCAACGATGTGCAGACTATGGTGAGGACGTGTGAAAGACGCATAAAACAAAAAGCTTTACCACAGAAAGCTGCACCTTTGGTGAACATCCGCACTTCACATCCGCTTGAGCTGGTCTGTATTGGCTTTTTGATGTTGGAACCTGATAAGAGCAAAACGAAAGACATCTTGGTCATCACCGATCACTTTACTAAGTATGCCATTGCTCCACCTACCCTGAACCACAAAACAAGAACCGTTGGCAAATGCCTCTGGGAAAATTTCTTTGTACACTATGGCATTCCTCAGAAACTTCACAGTGACCAAGGCCCTGACTTCGAATGGTGAACAATCAAAGAACTCTGTGCACTGACATGAATCCACAAGATTAGAACCACTCCTTATCATCCAAGAGGTAACCCGGTTGAGAGATTTAACAGGACTCTGTTGGACATGCTCGCAACACTCGCAGTACAACAAAAATCACATTGGAAGGACTTCGTCAAACCACTTGTACATGCGTATCATTGCACGTGAAACGACACCACTAGATTTTCACCATACAAGCTGATGTTTGATCACCAACCCCGACTCCCAATTGATCTTGTTTTTGGCCTCCCTGAGTGTAAGCCCAGCCAGAATCACACTGACTACATCCAGAAGTTGCGATCACACTTGGAGAAGAGCTATCATATAGCTTCTGAAAATGCAGAGAAAGGCATGCTGAAAAACAAAACCCATTTTGATCGAAATGCCACTGCATCAGAGCTGGAAGTTGGAGATCGTGTACTTGTCTGGATCGTCAGACTGAGAGGGAAGCACAAAATCGCTGACAAATGGGAATCCGACATCTACATAGTGGTAAAGAAAGCTGAAAACTTACCGGTGTACACTGTCCAACGTGAGCATACTGACAAGCTGCTGAGAACTCTCCATCGAGATCTACTCTTACCCTGCGGACACATACCTGCCAAGTCTCAAGTCCAGCCAATACCTGTCAAAAGACCTGCCAAACCCACTTTACTTGCAGCAGATCCGGAAAATGAACTAATATCCGAAGATGAGATCATTCATGCAAAATGGTATGAACCTTCTGTGCCATTTACCACAGCACTTGAACCTGCAACAGAATTTGAACCATCCATACAACATGACCCATCACCAGGGCACTCTGAATCTGAAGCTGCTATCTCAGACCTTGGACCTGACTTACCTGATGAAGATTCCTCTGAGACTGATTCCTCTGCTGAAGTACCAAATGCCAACTTACCTGGTCCCGAAACCAACTTACCTGATCCTGACACATCTGCCTCTGACGCTGATCCACCTATAAGAAGCTAATCACGAGCCAGATACCCTCCAGAGAGCTCCACTATGGCGAATTGGGTCTTCCGCTGCTGAAAAGTATGTGGTCGCTCTTTGATGGCCTGGGCAGTTTTTTCCTTTGTCATAATGGAAGATGGGAACCCTCCTCATATCGCTGGCCAGCCACCGTGACGCTGCCAGTCCAGCTCATGTAGAGGGATGTATATGAGGTCGGGGTCCCCCCCGACCTCATATACATGACCCTGTAACCCAAATCTCCTAAACTGCCGAGATGTCACCTCGCCCGTCCGCCACAAACGGTGCTGTTATAAAAGTGCCGATGGTTGTCACTTCCTGTCAGCAAGTCGATGCTTCCAATGTGACCGCACACTGCCAAACTTCCAAACAAACCTGCATAAAACATGCTATAACTTGGTGACCACTGAACCTCAATTCATGAGATTTGACGGTGAGTAATCGACGCTCATTCTCCATTAAATCGATGTGCCACATGTCTGATCGTAGCCGTTCAAAATGTTATCTAAATGATAATC
Source organism: Blennius ocellaris (assembly GCF_963422515.1). Taxonomy (NCBI): domain Eukaryota; kingdom Metazoa; phylum Chordata; class Actinopteri; order Blenniiformes; family Blenniidae; genus Blennius; species Blennius ocellaris. The sequence goes on along the minus strand of NC_137672.1, from coordinate 693,638 downwards.
GCTACTTCCGGGTTCACAGGAGCTGTTTTTTTGTCATATCGCTGTTTAGTTGTGTATATCTTTATTTATGTACTCAAATACAGTGGTTTTCCTATACCTACCTCAAGTAGAAACTCCGTACTGTTTGCTATATTGGCCATTTGCGAGTACCTTCTGTTGTTAAAGGACCCATATTTCGCTATATTTCATGTTTCACAGTCCATCCTATGCTCATGTGGGATAATGATTTGGGTGATACAGTATGCAACACTCAAAACTCGTGAAATTATAGCTATTTCTTGGATTGAGCTGACGTCAACACTCAGCTCCTCTGCCTGCACGGAGACTGCGGCCCAGCCCAAAGCCTGCCTCCTCCCACTCCCTAGGTGACGTAGCCAGCAGCTCACGCTTGCTTGGTAGTAACCATAGTGTGTGGGTTTGGCGTTCGCCGGTACATAGCGATACTTACATACAGAAAATAAACCTTTCCGAATAATGGCGATCCATCACATTGAGCCGTATGTCGTCGATCCAGAATCGGACCCTGAATTTGAAGTGCAACAGCCCCGACGGCTTCGTCAGGACGTCTCGGCTTGGTAAATGACTAACACTATGCCACTTTCATTGACGTTATTACTGTGTAGCATTCGCTTTGATTCCATCCTTTTGTAGGTGCACATGTGGGAATTGCAGAACAAATGCCAACAGATTTTCTTTAAGTGGCCCTGCTTGCAAAAACAGTTATGAACAGCAACAAAAGCAGCAGTGTTCAATGTGAAGCGAGCATTGGCTGAGATAGCGCACGGAGAAGAGGCTACGCGCGCTCCTTGGCACATTTTTGGGCGTGTCTTGTTTTAGTTTCTCTGCATGTCGGGGTGGTATGGCTCGGTTGGTAGAGCAGTTGTCTCCCAATCGGAAGGTTGCAGGTTCAATCCCATCTCTGCCTTCCCACATGCTGAAGTGTCCTTGGGCAAGACATTGAACCCTGAACTGCCTGTGTGAATGCAGTGTGAGAGTGAATGGTTGGTGGTGGTGGTCGGAGGGGCCGATGGCGCAAAATGGCAGTCTCGCTTCCGTCAGTCTGCCCCAGGGCAGCTGTGGCTACAGACGTAGTTTACCACCATCCCATATGGAATAAATGAATAATGCAATGCAATGCCTAGAAAAGCGCTATATAAAACCAATGCATTATTATTATGTCAACCTTCCTGGAGGCGGGCTTCTCCATCATCAAATTGAATCAACATGTAGAGCTCCCCCACCTGTTGGAACAGAGAAGGATCACCCTATTGAAGTATTGATGATCATGAACTGTTACTATTAACTGATGAATTATGTAAACCTTATGGGAATTTTCCTGAACTTGTTTTCAGATCAGATATTTTTGTTGTGTACACTATAAATGTTAATATATATTTATGATTCAGTTTGTATTCAATATAACTCACTTTAAACCTTATTTCTGAGTCCCCTGCTCTTCATTCATCCCAAGCTCCCATAATGAATCTGGTCTTTTGTTCAGTCAGATACATTCCATTGGAAGATCAAGTCCTAACCTTATTACATAATTTTATTAAGCATTACATATACACCCATACCCCCCCCCAACACACACACTTCCCAGGCCACCAGTCAGGCCCCCAAAAGATCCCATCCTCCATCAATTCAACGACAAATAAGGAGAGAAAGACAGAGTCAAAGACCCACATGGCCCAGTATGAGCCCGGCTGGAAACCGGTGGTTTGGGAACACCGCCCCGCCCCCCTCACATATTCACGCAAGACAACAGACACTGATATTTATATATAGAACACACACGCACACACACACACGTCCTCCCAGACCATCAAAGAGTCCCCCACTCCTCCAGATCCGGGAGTGAGGAGCACGGCAGCAGGGGCCAATCCGCTTCACCATAGCGGGCACCCCCACCAGAGAGGGGAGGGAACCCGGCCCCCAGGGTCCTGAAGCCAGACAGATAAGCCCCGGCCAGACGGGCCAGCCGGCGCCCGACAACCAGAGACCCACCCCCCAGTAGGACCACCCCCAACCCAGAGCAGACCCCCCCACACAACTCCCCCAACACCCCCCCAGGCCAGGCCACCACCTCACCAGGATAGACGCCGGCACTCCCCACAGACCGTAGAGCCGTCAACCACCAAAGCCACGATGCCCCAGCCACAGATGGCCCCAAGAGCCCCAGGGCGGAGCCACTGCTGTTACAGCATAGAGCCGGTGCGTGTAGTCCTGAAACCCAGAAGCAGACCAGTAGGCAGAACAGGTGTAATTGTCAGTGATTTTATTGCGAACCAGGGCCTGGGAGATGAGGAAGCGGAGACTCCGGGATGCAGAGTACGCAGGCAGAAGGGAGGTGCACTGCACCACGAGGAGGAGTGCTGAGGGCGCACGAGGAGCGCAGCAGGGAGTGCTGTACGGCGAGGAGGCTGGCCGAGGACGCTTGTAGAGGGAAGCCGTGGAGTGCTTTCATACATGTTACTCGTACAAGAGACACAATCTTCTGGCACCGGACCCACCTCACTGCAGGGTTTAAGAGCTGGGAGCAATCAATTAGTTGATTACCTGCAGGAGTGTCAGTGAGGGCGGATCCAGTGCTGGAGCGAGGTGTGGATCCTCACAACTGCCTCCCCACAGGGCTACATGGTGTATTTAATTATTGTGGACCATGTCAACTCAAATTGTGCCAAACATTTTTTTCCTACAAGCAGACATTCTCTCCGATGTGATGTGGTCGAGAAGTAAGTTTTTAAATAGCTTTATATTGAGATTGCTTTGGGATTTCCAGTTCATGAGAATCGCTTTTGAGGATTGTGTTTGCAACGCTTAGGGAGACCGTGAGCAGGAAGGACCCCTTATTCTCTCTTTTAATTTTTTTGAGATCACCTAACAGGCAAAGTGCAGGTGAGACTGGAATGGGGTGGCCCAGGCGTAACGATAAGGCTTTACAGATTTTTTTGCCAGAATGTTTGGACTGGTGTACACTGCCAGAGTGCGTGTAGATGGGTATCAGGGAGATCACCTGTGCAGTTTGAACATATGTTAGTGGAAGTGAGACCATCTTGAACATCCTTGTCCTGTCTAATGAACTGTGTGAAGGACCTTGTATTGAATGAGCTGTATATTGGTGTTTTTGCTCATTTTGAATGTATTTCTACAGATTTGTGACCAAAGCGTTGGGTCTGTGTTGATGTTGAGATCTTCTTCCAATTTGGAAGTGGCAAGGGATATTGTGGTATTTGAACATGACAGGATTGAAAGGATTTTAGAAAGTGGTTTTGGTGCTGAGAGCTTCTCAAGGTTTGTCACTGTCTGAGGTAAGTTTAGGTTAATCTGTTCTAGTTTGAATTTCCATTGTATTATTGACTTGAGCTATAGATATTCCAGATAATTGTTTTGACTGATACCATATGTTTCTATTAGATTATTAAATGGAATAAAAGAGCTATTGAAGAAAAGGTGTTCTAAGTTTCTTATTCCCTTGTTTTGCCATCTTGTATAGTTTATTGCTTTCTTTCTTTGCGGGATATAACAAGCTGAGTATGTGTGAGGGAATTGTAGTGAAATGAATTTGTGATGTCCTGTGGAAGGTGTGTGTGTCTCTTGTATTAAGACAATGTCTGCCTTTAGTTTATCCAAGTGTTCAAAACCTTTGGCTTTTTGTTTGTGTCCAATCCACGCACATTCATTCATCTTCTAGGTGTGTGTGTGTGTGTGTGTGTGTGTGTGTGTGTGTGTGTGTGTGTGTGTGTGTGTGTGTGTGTGTGTGTGTGTGTTTAATATTCCTAATTCTGACTGGCTATTTAAACATGGGAGTGTGTGTCTGCCGATATATGAGTGTGTGATATGACAGTTGGATTGTGGTGTCGTGGTATTAATCTGGTTAAAACAGTGGAAATGCATTACTATTAAAAGAAGGGAGGGGGTATAGAAATAGAAAGAAGGAAACCAAAACCAAAAAAAATCTCAAGTGTGTGTGTGTGTGTGTGTGTGTGTGTGTGTGTGTGTGTGTGTGTGTGTGTGTGTGTGTGTGTGTGTGTGTGTGTGTGTGTGTGTGTGTGTGTGTGTGTGTGTGTGTGTGTAAGTAAAGGGTAAAAACCAAAGATTCTAGTGCCTAACATTTTAGCCTGATTATTTTTTGTTATGTAACATCACACAGCATAGTTGTAACAAAGATGGCGTCCAAAATGTCTGCCACGAAACCAAAAAATGCTCAGACTGCAGGAAATAATAGACATAGAATAGTGATTTTTGATCTATCACTAGGTTTTTGGGATCAATTCATTAGATGGACACCCTTCAAGATTCCTAGTTATCATGTGTATTGCTGAAACAAAGATGCAGTCCAATATGGCTGTTCCAATAGCATAAACCATTGTTCACCAACTAGTAATTGGAACTAAATTGGGGTTTGTATGATTTGCTAACTTGATATGGTTTTCACCAATTTGAGATAATATAGTCTGCACTGTGTTTGTACCGGCTCATGAAAATAAAGTGCATGGCACGACTGTTCTGGCCCATGACAGAACGTGACACAAGCCTACAAACACATGCACATGGTCAGTTGGCCTACGGTGGGGTTGCCGTAGTAATGGCAACATGGAAAAGTCTGAATTTGTCCGAAAGACATACATGGTGGTACAGAACGAAAGACATACATGGTGGTACAGAACAAAAGACATACATTGTGGTACAGAACACGAGACATATAGGGTGGTACAGAACACAACCCCAGAGTGTGGGTGACCCTGACACGCTGACACAGGGTAATCAGAGTAGGGTTTCTAGGTGCCCCGAACGTGCTCAGCACAAACTTGGGTAACTTGGGTAGCTTCAGCACAGTTGTTAAGACATTGAAATTTATAGATTTCGTGGCAGCCATCTTGGACGCCATCTTTGCTTTGATCATTTGATTAGGTACTCTAGCCCAGAAAACCTTTCTTTTAGATACTTTAGTCCATAAAACCTAGATATACATGCAAAATATAATCTTTCATTCAAATACTTGGCTTGAAAATTGAACTTTTCAATCAAGATGGTGGCCATCTTGAAAAATGGTCGCCATCTTGAAATTTTGCGTGGCTAATGCCTTTTTTTTTTCAAAAAGTGGACCTCAAAGAGTATTTGTGCCAAATTCCATGCTTGCATCACAAACCGAAGTATTCTGGGGTATTTTGCAGTTATCTGCTGTGCTAACTGTGATGACGGCTTGTGATCCTTCTGCGATGAGCTTCTACCTCACGGGAAACGGCAACCGACAGCGGTCTAAAATCTCCTTCAGACATTGGTCGTTAACGCAGCTCCCTGCTACGGCTTTTCACCAGTTCTTTCTGCTTGAAGTGTTCAATCTTGGTGACAATGTGCAACAGTCGCTGGTTGTCCTGTCGTCTCCCTCCCAGGCAGTGGACGTGAGCGAAGGTGACCTTATTCACGGTGTCCACGGCAACCTTCAGGTGCTCCTGCATGAAGCCTTGCAGCGATGTTTCAGTGTTTTCCTCCTCCCATTCTGGAATTCCCACGAAGACGAAATTATCTCTTTTGCTCCTGCTTTGAAGATGCAGGATGAATTCCTTCATCTTCTTGTTCTCCTTCGTCAGTCTGTTCAGTCCCTGGTTCAGCAACTTTACCTCGTCTCGGAGGCCTTGGTTCTCAGCTGTCCGTTTGGCTGTTGGCTGAATTCCAGCGAGTCCCGACGAGATTGAAACTCACGATGGAGCACCTCCACTAGGGCTAATTGGGCATCAAAGCTGGACAGCTTGGTGTTGAAGCTGTCCAGGATGTCCTCGAACTGTTTGGTTGGTGAAGGAGCTGCTGTTGGAGAGCTTTCAGCGCTGCTCCTCTTTGAAGATGAGGTCTGTGGAGTCTTTGACATGACGAGACGGTCGTAGCACTCGTCCAAGTAGGATTGATGCTCTTCTATTGTGTCCTCTTCCTGCATTATAATTTAGCTCAATTTACCCTTTGTTTCTTTTAGTTTAAACTTTTTGTTTTTTTCCCCTCGGTGGTCGGAGAAGTTTTCTTTAGAGCCTGGGTGTCGCCATGTTGGGTTGCACTCGATGATGTCACACTCCAATCACTCACTGCGCATGTCTCCTTCCAACTGAATTGATTTCTGATCAATGCAGATCAATGGCGTGTAAACTGACCTCATAAAATCCTGCAGCCCAAACTCCACACAGAAAAACTTGGATTCAAACCCACAACCTCTTTTCAAATGTCTCACTACCGTACTGCAGTCCACGCCCTTCATACGATCACATTCACATAAACACAGGAATGATGATGGCCATGTTTGGAGTAGCCCTGGGGCTCAGCGTCTTGCACAAATACACTTAGGCAGGCTTACATGGGGATCAAATCAGCACTCATGTGATTCCAATGGGATCACTTGATACTTCCTGATCAGTGTTGGGATTTATGGTTGGTTATTAGCATTAATAATTACTGTAAGTAATGGATTACTGAAAGTAATAGATTACTGAAAGTAATTTAGGAAAAATTGGAATTACTAATAAAGTAACCGGTTAGTTACTCATCAGCAACTCCTAGAGTAATTGAGTAACTACTCAAAAGTTAATAAATTATCAAAAATAATTTATAAATGAAAAATTATTAATTTGCATAAATTGATTATTTATCAAATAATAATTAAATCGGGGCACCACCAGCTAAGCTGGAAATAGCTAGTACCAAATTTCAGTCTCGTTTGTCAAAAAGGGTTATTTAAGTAAAGTTAATATTTCTGTGTAAATATAACAATATTAAATAACAAGGAAGGTGTGAGATTCGAGCACAGACTGTTACAAACCAGTGAATTGTCAACAATAAATACACAATAATTACCAAGAATCAATCAATTCAGTTAAAATGCGTTTATTAACAAAAAGTATTTATTCAAAAATAATTCATAAATCATTTATTAAAACAACACAATTACGTAATAAACAATCAAACACGGAGATCTAATCTATTAAACAGCAAACACTATGTACAAAGAAAGAGGGTGTGTGTGAGTGTGTATGAGTGAGTGTGTGGAAGCCTGAGTGTGGGTGTAATGACCTCGAACGTCCACCAGGTGGCGGCAGGCGTTGGAGGGTCAGTGTGTGTGGGTGTAATGACCTCGAACGGACACTAGGTGGCGGCAGGCGTCTAGTTCGAGGCAGTAACCGGAGGGAGAATGCAATGACTCGACTTGTCCACCGAGTGGCGGTCTTTCAAGAGATTGCAGTCACCAACGCGGCCACCAGAGGCGCTCGGCGCACTCTTTCTGGACGGCGTGACGTCACTGTGCTCGTGCACGGCTCGTGAGCCTGCTTGGAGCGCGCCTGGGGACTCGTGGCCGAGTTTTCCCAGGGGGCAGTGAACTACACACGGTCACAGAAGCGCATGGAGGACAGCTGTTGCTGCTTTATGCGCTCGTTTAGTGAGGGAGAGGAAAAGAGAGAAAGGAGAAGGAGGGGGAGAAAGGGCAGTGGACAAGGTTTGTCTAGCTGCACAGTGTCTCGGCCTGCACAAAAATCTAGAAATGATCTGTGCAGGTTGAGAGAGAGAGAGCGAGAGAGATGCACAGTGCGGGAGGTTCGCGTGGATGTGAATCCAATGCGCAGACACAGATTGGTTGGAAACACGGGATCGGCGTCCCTGACTTCAACACAATAATAAAACACACAGCAATATTACAGTCACGTTATTCTCATTGCCTGCCCAGACTCTAAGCCTTACTCAGTTTGACGAGAGTGAACGTGCTGCGGCGGCCGGGGAAAGTCCGTTGATTTCCCGGCTGCGAGCTTTTCTCTGGCGTCCCAGGGAAACAAGCTCAACTGGTCTGTGGACGGGGAAAAGTCCACAGGATGATCCCAAGAGCGCTTTTTGTGAGGAGGGGAAAGAAGAAGCGGCTTCAGGTCTGCATGCGGGAGGAGTGTGCGGTGGCAGCTGCACACTCGGACTCCGGTGAAGAAGAAAAAAAGGAAAAACGAAAGTAGTTCCACGGTGGTTTTCGGCTCGTCCGGCCAGGTGTGGAACTCCGGGGCCCGGTCAGCGGGCACACGTGGCACTTCGTCTCCGTGCGAAAAGGATGCGTCTGTCTTTACGCAGGTTTCAACATTGGAGAGAAAGAAATCACCCCCGTGGGGGTTTTTTATACCTTTTGTTGTGGTTTCGTGTTTCCGGTGGGCTCTGGGTCATGTGGACCAATCCTGACGGAGGGCCCGCCCCAGACATTCCAGCTGGTGAGGGAGCTCTTGTGCTCCCCCTGCCGTTGGCCTCCAGTGTTGCACCTTGGACGGGGGGGCATCCGGGGGTGATCACGTGACCAATGGCGATCTTTTCCAGTTCTGACCATGTGGTCTCTTTGTTCTCAAAACGTGGTCCCCCCTCCCCCCTTCCATGAGGTTGAGTGGCCCCAACATCAGGATCTTCGATCAAAGTCATTTCCTTTCAGAATTTATAGGTAAAATGTGTCATAATGATCAAATTGACCACCAGTGAAAGTAATCCTGCTGCTGCAGTAGGTCGGATGTGTCATCGCTTCATTCTTGGTGTCACTAAGACTGGAGCCACTTAAAGTCCATTAGCTGTGTTGCTAATTGGCTTTAAGAACCTCAGCGTGGCATTCAGTGAACGCTAAATGCTTCTTCTCTCTGGCGCTCATTCACAAGAAACCGACAGGTGGAGGGTAACGTCAGCCAGCTGGCTCAAAGCCAACAGTGTGTAGAAGAATATTGTGTAGCATGACTTTCAGAATGGCTGCAGGGTGTTCCGGAATCTGACTTGACCAAACGTTACGATGAAGTCCAACACTAAACAGGGAATCTTTCAAATCTGAAGGGGTCGCATCATCCTGTGGCTTTTCTGTCCATGAAGCAACAGCAAGGCGGAGAGAAATCATCTCCCATGGATGAAGTGATCAGATTGATGGTGGATCAATCCCATTATGCTTTGCACTGTTAGTAAAGGAAGCCTGGCATTTACCAATATTTTTTTTAAGTTCCCTAATCTAGAGTTTAAAAACAAACTGTGAATAAAAAAACAGCATATCTAGATTCTAGTGTCTTGAACCGTCTGGAAGATTTGAGTATCAACTTGTATTGTTCTGCTACAGCCTGCATGGTATTTGTGTTGAAAAGACGCAGATTAATGAACTATAAATTGGACATCTGGGACGCAGGCAGTAGCCAACACTCATAAAAAGCTAAAGCGACGTTAATCCAGCTGTGCTAATTCAGCCCAGCTGCTGTGGATGTACACCAGTGTCACTTCCAGTTGGCGCTGTTTCATTGAGCTGTCGGATGTTACGTAATGCTGTGAGGAGATGTCCTGCGATCAGAGCGCTGCTTCACTTTCAGGTTCGCTGTGCAGGACAGACGGTGAGAGTTTTAATGTCGGATGTAAAATTTTCAACTTTGTTTTGTTATTTTTTAACTTCCTCCTATCCTGGCATATGATTGGCTGAAAAGACAAATAAAGTCTGATTGCAAAGGCATGGAAGCAAAGCAAGAGTCCATCACAACACTTGCATTGCTTAAAGTACTAATGCAATTTGAAATACCTAAGTGTTTGTCTAAAAACTGCTAAAGTAATTTCTTAGAATGAACAAAATGGCCAAAAAAGACTGAAGTGAGTCCAACAGTGAGACGGGCTAAATTAAGGTTTTAAAAGATGCTATGAGGACTGAAAAGGGCTTGCAGGCTAAAAAGGCTAAGAAGCTAAAAAGCATAACTGGCTAAAATGATTAAAGGGACCGACGAGCTGAAGAAAGAAAAAAAAAAAGCTGAAATAAAAGAGCTAAATAGGCTAAAGGGGCCAAAAGGACTAACTAACGTAAAAGGGCTAAAGGGTTAACATAATTTTAATGACAATAGGACTGAAATGGTTAAAATGGCGAACAAGCTAAAATAGCTAATGGGGGTGATGACGGGCTAGAAGGGATTTAAACAGCTAAAATATTTATATAACTGAAAACAGAGAAAAGAGCTAAAACAGGTCAATTGGTTTAAACCACTGAAAAAGATTAGTAGTTAAAAAGGCTAAAATAGAGCAAATATGAGTTTGTTTTGGATTTTATTTTTTAGTTATTAAAAATACAAATGAAGTCTTGCTTATGAAGCAACAATATGTATAACATTTTGAAAGCTGTTTAACTTGATTTGATGTTTGAATGGGGGTGTAAAATATAAATTTTTATTTATCCTCTGTCACTGAAATAGTACAAATAATTCACTTATGATAATTGTCTAAAGGTTTTTAGTCTGACAGTTGACGGCTATTTATTTATTTTTTCCTACACCGCTGATTTCACATTTGTTTCATCATGAGATTCTTTCAGTTCCTTTGTGTTGATTTGTGTGGTTCCGTTGTCTTGAAATTGCACTGAAAGTCATCATACAAAACCATAGAACAGGACACGTGCATTCATGCGACTTTTTCTTCAGTTTTCTCTGAGCTGGACGAAGTTTGACACAAACTGCAGACTAAGCAGTTTATTAATGAGGACGAGTGGCAGAGCTCGAGCATTGACACGACACACGTCGTGTTTGCGTTTCAATGCAGTCGATATTATGTGTTAATGTGTTGCACTCATGGTTTGGTCAGTTGCTCGGCTTTGCATCATCAAATCTAGAGCAGAGATGTGGCAGAGCGCAGACCTTCGCCAACGCCACATTTGTCACCATGGACACCAACAGATTACAAGCTTATTTGATCCACCACACCACTGCTTCCATCATCTGAATCGCTTGTTGTTTCGCTGTGTGGCATTGATGTGTGCACAATTAAGGGATTCACAACATTTTGGTGTTGATTTGACATCAGTCTGATTAAAATTGATTGTGTGATGACAAAAATAATTTTTTGACTTCATTACCTAGACTTTGACAATCACCCAATCACACTCAAAATGTAATGGAACCGTCCTTGGATAAAGAGAAATCATCCTTGAAAATGTCACGCTATTGGGATGAAGAGTTTGTGTGAAAGCCATATCTCCATGGCAACATAAGTTGATCTTTGATCTCATGCATGAGGTTCCTCTCGTCCACTTTGTATGAGACAAATTTTCCAGTTTTTTTGGATTAATTCAGAAACGTTTTGCCATTAACATCCCGAAGTCTAATCAATTGGTCCTTGGATGATGACAAAGATTTCATGCTATTCAGGTCAGTGGTTTTCCATACCAGGGATTGCGAAATGCCAAAATGTTTTAGCAGATGCTGGTCAAGTAATCATGCAGTTTTTACTGTACCGAAGCAAAGTTTGATGAGAATATTTAACTACTCCCCAAGTTATTGTTTATTTGCAAAACTATGAATAATAAGACAGGTTTATGGTAATATAAAGTTTATTTCCATCACAAACTGTCAAAACAGGTGTGAAATACAATGTGAAAAAAGAACAAAAACGTATTTTACTTACAACAATAAATGCTAAATACTTCAGCACAATTTTTTTTCCTTGTCCTGTTCGGTAGCTTGTGCAGACAACATGATGTGATTGAGAGCTTCTGATGTCAGAACAGTTTTTGCTCTTGCAACAGGAGGCTAAGTCTCCCCATGTTACTGCCTTTATTAGAAGTTGGCATAGCTGCCGTACACGACCGGGGGGGAACGCTCAAAGAAAGAGAAGAGAGAGGAGAGAGAGAGAGAGTGGGGGGGTATGGGGGTGGGTGGGGGACAACATATAATACCCTTGTTAGTGCTACATATATTATTTACACTAATCACACTGATCCAAATATTTTCCAACTGTTATGAGATTAAACCAGCCTGAGCAGCTCCAACTAGACAGTAACATGATTTTCTAGATTAAACCAACTTGAGCAGCTCTATCGAGACAGTAACATGATTTTCTAGATTAAACCAGCCTCAGCAGCTCTATCGAGACAGTAACATGATTTTCTAGATTAAACCAACTTGAGCAGCTCTATCGAGACAGTAACATGACTTTCAAGCAAGAGTGTAAATTAGCAGGTAGCAATACAACAAAACAAAAACAAAAACCACAACAACGATAACAAAAACAAAACAAAACAAAAACATGATTTGGCTCATTGAAAGAACAATAGCAGAAAACAAGAAAAATCAGCACCAAATCTTCTCGATGAGAAGTGGAAGTATGTATGCGTGCATGTGCATCTGATTTCTCCACTGGGTGTGGTTGGAACTCTTGTGGGGGGGCCTGCAGTACCACCCCGGGTCCCAAGGCCACCAGGGCCGGACAACCCACCCCAGAGAGGGTTGGCCAATGGGTTGTTGGATGCACGTAGAGGTGTGTATTTGTGTTTTGAAAAGGTGGATGCAATGTGTGTGTTCAAGGTGCAGTTTAAAATTGAGGGCGAGCTGGAGCCCATGCGTTCTACTGCTGCCAAGTGGCAGAACCCCGAAAGCCAGCTTATTCCCTCAAGACCCTGCGTGACTAAGTGTAGTTAAAATTGTGGGTGGTGCAAAGTCGGGGGCGAGGCCAACATGCAGTTAAGTAGCCTGGACCCCCCCACCCTTGGCCCCGCCCACTGGTCCCTATTGTTGAGTGAGGTAAGGTAGGGGGGGTTGAGAGGGAGAAGGTCCCCCTGTCGCTAGGACCTTGGCCCAGCTGGACCCCCCACAGGGCTACATGGTGTATTTAATTATTGTGGACCATGTCAACTCAAATTGTGCCAAACATTTTTTTCCTACAAGCAGACATTCTCTCCGATGTGATGTGGTCGAGAAGTAAGTTTTTAAATAGCTTTATATTGAGATTGCTTTGGGATTTCCAGTTCATGAGAATCGCTTTTGAGGATTGTGTTTGCAACGCTTAGGGAGACCGTGAGCAGGAAGGACCCCTTATTCTCTCTTTTAACAGGCAAAGTGCAGGTGAGACTGGAATTGGGTGGCCCAGGCGTAACGATAAGGCTTTACAGATATTTTGCCAGAATGTTTGGACTGGTGTACACTGCCAGAGTGCGTGTAGATGGGTATCAGGGAGATCACCTGTGCAGTTTGAACATATGTTAGTGGAAGTGAGACCATCTTGAACATCCTTGTCCTGTCTAATGAACTGTGTGAAGGACCTTGTATTGTATGAGCTGTATATTGGTGTTTTTGCTCATTTTGAATGTATTTCTACAGATTAGTGACCAAAGCGTTGGGTCTGTGTTGATGTTGAGAGCTTCTTTCAATTTGGAGCTTGAAGGGATATTGTGGTATTTGAACATGACGGGATTGAAATGAGTGGTTTTCGTGCTGAGATCTTCTCGAGGTTTGTCACTGTCTGAGGTAAGTTTAGGTTAATCTGTTCTCGTTTGAAGTTCGTTTGTATTATTGACTTGAGCTGGAGATATTCTAGGTAATTGGTTTGACTGATACCATATGTTTCTATTAGATCATTAAATGGAATAAAAGAGTTGTTGAAGAAAAGGGGTCCCAAATTTCTTATTCCCTTGTTTTGCCATCTTGGGAAGCTTATTGGCTTCTTTCTTTGCAGGACGTCAGGATTGTTCCAGATGGGTATGAGTTTGCAGGGAATGAGTGATGATCCATTAATTTTAAGAAATTCCCACCAAGCTGTCAGAGAGGGTTTCTGATTAAGCCATTTTACAACACAAAGTAATTTATTGGCTAGATAATAATTCTAAAAGTTTGGGAGTTATAAGCCACCTTGGTCCTTGGTGTTCTGTAGTGTTTTTAAATGTATACATGATGGTTTGTTTTTCCCATAAGAATTTTGAGATATAGGAATCCAGTGTGTTCATCCAGGTTTTTGGTGGTTTTGTTGGAATCATTGAAAAGATGTAGTTAATTTTAGGCAGCACCATCATTTTAATTGTTGCTACTCTCCCCATAAGTGATATAGGAAGTGCCCTCCATCGAGTGAGGTCCTCTTCTATGGTTTTAATAAGGGGGGTGTAATTTAAGTGCACGAAGTCTGACAGCTTTGCTGAGATGTGAATGCCGAGTTATTTGATGTTCCCTGGTTTTAATGGGGTATTTGGTGTGTGCTAAAAAATATAGTTGATAGCAAAGACAACTGATTTATTCCAATTTATAGAATATTCTGAAATTGCAGAGAGTCTGTCTATTAACTCTATTGTTTCTGGAAGAGAGGTCTGTGCGTTTTGCAGGAAAAGTAACACATCATCTGCATGAAGGCGTATTTTATGGGTTACATTTGCTGTTCGTATTCCTTTTATGTTATTGCTCTGTCTGATGGCTGCTACGGGTTCGATAAAAATTGCAATGAGAGATGGTGAGAGTGGACACCCCTGCCTAGTGCCTCGCTCAAGATTTAGCCTTGAAGAAGTTTGATCATTCGTTTTAACACAGGCACTGGGTGAGGTGCACAATGTTTTTATCCAGGAGAGGTAATTTTGTCTAAATCCTAATTTATGTAGCAAGTAGAAATTTCCAATTTACCATATTATCAAAAGCTTTTTCTGCATCTAAGGAAGTGATAATGGCTTTTTATTTATTGTGGTGGCAGTGATCTATAAGATTAATTAATCTGCATGTGTTGTTAGTGGAGTGTCGTCCTTTAATGAACCCAGTTTGATCAGGGTGTATGATGTTGGGTGTAATTTTTTGTATTCTGCTTGCTAATGTTTTACTAATTATTTTAAGGTCTACAGTGATTAGTGATATTGGGCGATAGCTAGATGGTTTTGTAGGATCTTTATCTGGTTTTAGAAGAAGACTGATTTTTACACAGTTCATGTGTAAGGGGAGAGTTGAAGATTATTTAATCTCCTCAACTGTTCTAAAAAGAAATGGTGAGAGTAAAGGTCAAAATTCTTTGTAAAATTTAATAGAATATCCGTCAGGTCCTGGAGCTTTACCATCAGACATGTGCTGGAGAGCTTCATGCAGTTCTTCTATTGAAATGGAAGCTTCGAGGCCTTGGAACTGGTCGTCTTTTAATTTTGGGAGGTCAACTGTACTCAGAAAGTTCTCTATTTCAGATTGTGAGGGGTCAGTTTATGAAGAGTAAAATTTTCTATAAAATTCTCATAAAGTAGTGTTTATTTCCTGAGGGACGCAACTTATTTCACCATTTTGAGTTTTAACTGAGGGGATTGGACACTTTACTTTATTTCGTTTTAACTGATTTGCTAAGAGTTTGCTGGATTTATTACCATGTTCAAAGTTTCCCCAGCATAATCTCTTTTGTTGAAATTGTGTTTTATGTTCAATTATTTCATTCAAATACATTTTTAATTTCTTTTCCTCCATTAATAAGTGGTCGTCTTTGGAAGCAGCATGAGCTGTTTCTATTATCTTGATTTTATCTTCTAATTATTTTTACTTTATTTTACATTTTTGGTTTTGTATGAGGAGTAAGAAAGGATTTTGTCTCTCATGACAGCTTTCGCTGTCTTCCAGAGGACACAGAGAGAGACACCAGGCAGATTGTTTGTTTCTAAAAAGATTGTCCATTGTTTTTTAAAGACCGTAAGGAAGTGTGGATCCTTGAGCAGTGATGTGTTAGCTCTTCATTGTCTAATAGGAGGGGTGAGTGTTCTATTAGTGACGTCATAGTGACAGGTGCATGGTCACTGATAGTGACGTCATAGGGACAGGTCATGGTCACTGATAGTGACGTCATAGGGACAGGTCATGGTCACTGGTAGTGACGTCATAGTGACAGGTCATGGTCACTGGTAGTGACGTCATAGTGACAGGTCATGGTCACTGGTAGTGACGTCATAGTAGCAGGTGCATGGTCACTGATAGTGACGTCATAGGGACAGGTCATGGTCACTGATAGTGACGTCATAGGGACAGGTCATGGTCACTGATAGTGACGTCATAGTGACAGGTGCATGGTCACTGATAGTGACGGGCTGAATCTGTGTGTCCGAGGTGTCTTTAATCACTGATTTACTCACCAGAAAGTAATTTAAGCGTGAATAGGCTTGGTGCACTGCTGAGTAGAAGAATTTGAGGGCTATATTGAAGGTCTCCTCCAACTATCAGTGTTTCGTCAGAGTGTGTTGAGAGGGTGGTGAAGAAGTTGTGATAGAAGGAGGGGTCATCAACATTTGACCCATAGATGTTTGCGATATACATCTCTATGTTCTGAAGAGAGATATGAATAATTCTACATTTTCCCTCTGGGTCTGTGATTGTGTCTTTATGAGAGAATTGTATTATATTGCTGATTAATAGGGCTATGCCTCTCTGCTTGGAGTTACAACAAGCTGAGTATGTGTGATGAAATTGTGGTGAAATCAATTTGTAATGTCCTGTGGAAGGTGTGTGTGTTTCTTGTAATAAGACAATGTCTGCCTCTAGTTTATCTAAGTGTTCGAAAATGCATGCGTGCGTGTGTGCGTGCGTGCGTGCGTGCGCGTGTGTGTGTGTGTGTGTGTGTGTGTGAGAGTGATCCTTCAGCTATGAGCTTCTTCCTCACCGGAAACAGCAAGCCACAGCGGTCTAAAACCTCCTTTGGAAATTGTTTGTTCCCACTGAAGTTCCTTGTTCCCTGCCGCGGCGCTTCCCTAGTTCTTTCTGCTTGAAGTCTTCAAACTTAGCAATGATGGACCGCGAGCACTGGTTGTCCTGCCGTTTCACTCCCAGGAGGTGGACGCAGGTGAAGGTGATCTTATTCACTGTGTCCATGGGAAACTTCAGGTGCTCCTGCATGAATTCTCGCAGCAATGTTTCTACGTTTTCCTCCTCCCTTTCTGGAAGTTCCACGAAGACGAGGTTGTCTCTCATGCTCCTGCTTTGAAGATCGTCTCGGAGCCCTCAGTTCTCAGCTGTCAGTTTGGCCATCTGCTGTTGGCTGAATTCCAGCGAGTCCTGAGTCCAGTAACCAGCGTATCTGGCTAGAATTCACAAAAGACGCCAAGTCATGTGACGGGACCTCACCATTCAAAATAGTGGTGCCCATTGATAGTGTAACAGTTCATGTGTGCGGTCTTCATATTGTTAAGTGTTCTTGATGTTCTGAATTCCGACTGTTCAAGGAGTCAGTGAATGCATCCCGGAGAGCGGGATGAGGAGCAGGAGAGAGAGCGAGCGAGTTAGCAGAGCACAAGTACCTGCTAAAATACTGCATTTTCCCTGTCCTCTCAGCAGCGTGGTCATAGCCAACAGTGAGCAGGTAATAAAGCTGGTGAACGAGCCACCTCATCCTTCTGACAACATTACAGTATGAAAGACTGGGAGGAGATTCTTGGCTTTTTCACAGTGTTCAATGAAAACGTGGGACATGAGACCAGTTTTAAGAGGATATTAACTGGACCAAGGGCATTTTTATCAGTCATGACCGACTGTTCCACGTATTTCGCGATCACTGACATACAAACCAATAAATAAATACACGCAGCTAAAATCATGACCATGACAGTTGGTCAAGGTGATAAGCAAATATAATGTAGCGACCGTCGGCTTGGCTAATGGCCCCAGCAGCAATGGCATGACATCTTGCCGTGAGCTAAAGTGTTTGAAGTTTGAGTTCCGTTGCCGCAGCAACACGCCTGATTGACCAAGCTCACTGTCTTTCCTCTCCACAGTTCGGCTCCATGACAGCATATCGGAAGAAGGATTCCACTACCTGGTCTTCGATCTGTAAGTGCTGCTTCACAATCCTTCTACAGAAGCAGGGAAGTGAAAGTCGAAGTAGAATTATGTCATAAGATCATGAAACATCTCAGAAGTTAATCTGTTTGGTTCAGTAACATTCAGTAAGGATTGGTTTAGTTCAGTTTTGTTCTACTGAATGGCTCAGTTTAGTTTGGTTCAATAAGGTTTTGAGCGGTTCAGTTTAGTTTGTTTCAGTAGGGTACAGTAAGTTTCAGTTTAGTTCGGCTCAGTAAGGTACAGTAAGGTTAATTTTAGTTCTGTTCAGTACGGTTCAGTAAGGATCCGTTCAACTCAGTTCACTTCAATAAGGTTCAGTATAGTTCAGTTTAGTAAGGTACAGTAAGGATCAGCTCAGTTCAGTAAGGTTCAGTTCAGTTTAGTAAGGTACAGTAAGGGTCAGTATGGTTCAGTTTGGTTCGGTTCAGTTTAGTAAGGATCAGCTCGGTTCAGTAAGGTTAATTTTAGTTCTGTTCAGTACGGTTCAGTAAGGATCCGTTCATATCAGTTCAGTTCAGTTCAATAAGGTTTAATACAGTTCAGTTTAGTAAGGTACAGTAAGCATCAGTATGGTTCAGTAAGGTTCAGTTTAGTAAGGTGTAGTAAGGATCAGTATGATTCAGTAAGGTTCAGTTTGGTTCAGTTCAGTTTAGTACGATCAGTTCTGTTCAGTAAGGTTCAGTTTAGTTTGGTTCAGTTCAGTTCAGTTTAGTAAGGTATAGTAAGGATCAGTACGGTTCAGTAAGGTTCAGTTCAACACAACAAGGATCAGTTTAGTTTGGTTCAGTACAGCTCAGTAAGGATCAGTATGGTTCAATAAAGATCAGTAAGGTTCAGTTCAGTAAGGTAATGACCGGAATCGGTGCGGAAACAGCTTCTATCCGTAACAATAATGAGAAACGCTCCACTAGATTTCATCTTTGTTTTATTGCTAAAAAGTTTTATTGTGAAAAGTATCATCAATTAAAAAGTCTCATTTAATGATCTGCCCTTTTAAAACACACAAACCTGAACTTACAAAAAGAACAGCAGCTTCAAGAGCACGCCTCAGTTCATCACAACTCACAGATCAGTGGGTTTCATTAAACTATTTACTGTACATTTTTAAAGGCATTTGGCTGCATGGAGCTGGAATTCTGAAGCATAGACTGTTATCAGGATCACTGGCTCCTGCTTGAGAGACGATTTCTAAAGAATCGTCAGGTGGGCTGAGTTCTTGTCGGTCCAGATCCGTCACCTGGTGAGAGACGTGTTGTGGTGTCTCCCACCTGGTGGAAGATGTGTTATCTCTACTGCTTCTAAAAGTCATAGGAAAAAAGCGGAATTCCCTCCAGCTGAATAAATAGTATAGGGCAGCCATCTCTACTGGAACCTGGTTCAGCTGCTCTGACAACTGAAAATAACTTCGTCAAAGAGATTGAGCAACTTTATGAAGCTTTGTTTCTTCTGCAGTGTCACCGGCGGCGAGCTGTTTGAGGACATCGTTGCCAGGGAATACTACAGCGAGGCTGATGCCAGGTCAGTGGCTCTCTGAGGGAACTCTTCTCGCTCTTTTTACTACAAGTGTGACGTGAGTTGGTCTGAAGGCAAATCGAAGAAAAATCTGTATCCTGACCTTCACCTTCGCCCAGTGTTCGCTTACTGTGGCTCTAAACAACACTGCCACTTTAACTCTGATAACGCCGTTTTCGTGTAAAGTACTCCCAAGTGTATTACAGCTTATTGGACCCCAGTGAGTTTATCAGGATGGGTTATCTTCGATATGCCTTCATGGTCCAGTTCTCTCCTCCAGCTTCAACCTTCTTCTCTCAACTTCAAGCTTCTTCAATGTTCCTAAAAATATAAAATTCACTTCAGACAGAACCCTGAGTTTGATTTCTGTGAAGAGATGAAGCTATCAAAGTAGAAGTTTTCGCACAATCAGAAGTGACTGGAGCAGTTCACCAAAGCTGGAATGGTTGATGTCTCCCAGACTGAGACTGGGGATGTACCCATACTAACACCAGCATCTGAACATCTGATACTGTACAAATTACTGAATGCTCCCCGATACCACCTGACCAATACTACCTGATGACGTCCGTCAGCCGCAGGGAGACGAGTGGACAAGTCACGTCAGTGGTTTGATTATTCTCTAATATTGATGAGAACAACAAAAGTCAGAGACTGTAAATTATTTTCTGACCAAATATAAATAGGCGACGAAAAATAGTTGGTACAACATGAGCAACTTCATCACCAGCAACTTAACCAGCAGCAACGTCATTAGCAACAACTTATTCACCAACAGAGTTAGCCTGGTGTCGCTCAGTAGTTTAACTGCTCAGTGGATGAGGAGGATTTTACTCCAAGCTGTACTGCATGCTACCTGCTAAAGAGTTTCAGGCTCACACACCAGCAATGCTACATGCTAAAGAGTTTCAGACTCACATATCAGCGATGCTACATACTAAAGGATTTCAGACTCACACACCAGTGATGCATAATGCTACATGCTAAACATGAAGTGACTGATGCCCTTATCACCAGTAGCTCCGTCCCTCAGTGTACTGTAGAATAGCGCTATGATGTGCTATGCTGCAGTAGAAGGGGAGGCTGGTGGAGGTGACGGAGCATCAACACAGAGGTTAGTGGAGTTGACGTAGCGTCAATACAGGAAGTGACGTAGCATCGACATAGGCTGGTGGAGGTGACATACCATCGATACCGAGGAAGTGGAGGTGACATTGTGTCGACAGAGAGGAGGGGGAGATGATGTAGCATAGATACAGAGGAGGTGCTTCACAGCAACATATAGCCTTTGTGTATCGTATGGAGCATAAATGAGGTTTTACGGTATGTAAGAACTACTCGTCTCTTTAGCGAATCTCTTAACAAACGAGGTTTAGATGCTGGTCGACGTCCTAAAGCTCAGTTCCAGTTGGGGTTCATTGAAGCCTGAAGATGGAACCCAGACGTGGTGTTCAAGAGGTGGTGCTCACCCTCTGGCCTTCATCCAGTTGACATGGTGTTCATGAGTTGGAGCTCACCCTGTGAGGATCCACACCTCGCTCCAGCACCGGATCCTCCCTCACCGACACTCCTGCAGGTAATTTTCTAATTGATTGCTCCCACCTCTTAAGCCCTGCTGTGAGGCGGATCCGGTGCCAGAAGATTGTGTCTCTCTTCCGAGTCACCTGCTTCGTGATTGCGCTCCACAGCTTCCCGTTTCAAGTGTCCTTGGCCAACCCTCCTCGCTGAGCAGCACTCCCTGCTGCGCTCCTTGTGTGCCATGGCTCCTCACTCCGTGCATCCTCAGCCCATCTCCTCCTGGTGCAGCACGCATCCCTGCTGCGGTCCTCTCGCCTGCGTATCCCAGCGTCTCCATTTCCTCATCTCCCAGGTCTTGCAATCTCAATAAATAATTGCTAATTGCACCTGCTCTGCCTCCTGGTCTGCTTCTGGGTTCAGAACTCCACGCACCAGCTCTCAGCCATAACAGAATCTTCTGGCCACGAAAATGAACCCAGCGGACCTCAACTTGGTGGGCGAAGCCCTCTCCTCCCATGGGGCGCTACTCGGTCGTCACGAACGTCTGCTGCCATCCAAGACAATCATAAGCGGCTGCTTCAGCAGACTTCAGCAGACGCTTCCGTGTCAAACCTTGGAGCCACTCACTCCCCACTGGCCCTGGACGACTCTTCTCCCAGCAAAGAGCCCTTCCTTCCCCCACTGGAACCATACACTGGGGAACTGGGATCCTGTTACCAGTTCCTGCTGAAATGCCGCCTCGTCTTTGACCTCCAGCCCTCCAAGTATCCCTCTGATTGGGCCAAGGTCGCCTACACCACCAACCTCCTGCGAGGGAAGGCGGCTCGGTGGGTGACGGCACTCTGGAACCACACTTAACTGGTTATTCAGATCTGGGCCTGCTTTACCGAGGAGCTGAAGAAGGTGTTTGATCAACCGGTAAAGAAAGGGGAGGCAGCGCGGCGTCTTCTCTCTTTCTCCCAGTGCACCATGTCAGCAGCCGACTACTCGATCGAGTTCCGGATCCTGGCGCAGGAGTGTGGGTGGCATGACGAGGCTCTCCAGGGAATCTACACCCAGGGTCTGTCGGAGAGACTCAAAGACCAACCGGGAACCTGGGACGAACCCTCCTCCCTCAACAAGCTCATTGCACTCTCCATCTGCTTGGATCTCCCGGCTGAGGGACAGGCAGCGGGAGCGTGCTGACCGCTGATCCTTCCCCGCCGGACTCTCCTCCTCCCAGCCGACTCCTAGGTCCTCAACTTTCCCGCCGGGCCCCAGAGCTTTCGACGAGTCAGCAGATGAGCCGATGCAGCTCTGGTCTGGACCCCCGAGAACGACGCCGGCGTATCCAGAACCAGCTGTGCCTCTGCTGTGGTGAAGCCGGACATCTTCACGGGACATCTTCCGGTACTCCTGCCCAAGTCTACCAAAAAGGTGTGGCTCGTCAGTAACCGGGAACCCTCCGACGAACCATATCTCCCGTATCCCGAGTTCCTCTGCTCGAATGAAGGTGCCCGCCAGCCTCCACTGGGATCAACACTCCGATGACAATTTCGTGGATGCTGGGGTGGCGGCCCTGCTCGGACTGCTGCTGGAGCTCCTGCCTTCTCCCCAGAGTGTCAACGCCCTGAATGGTCGACTGATTTCCCGGGTTACCCACCGCATGACGACTCTCACCATGGTCATCTCTGGGAACCACAGAGAGACTCTCCAGCTGCTGGTGATCCCTTCTCCAGTCACGCCCCCCATCCTCAGTTACCCTTGGCTGCACCAGCATAACCCACACCTCAACTGGAGGAACTCCTCAATCATCAGGTGGAGCCTCCAGTGTCACGCCCAGTGCCTCCGGTCCGCCGAGTTTATATCCTGTTCCTGTTCCTGTGCTCTGGCTCCTCCTGATCTGGCTGCGGTTCCCTCGGAGCGTCATGAGCTGGCGCCGGTCTTCAGCAAGGATCTCGCTCGGACTCTCCCTCTTCACTGGCCCAATGACTGTTCCATTGACCTGCTTCCTGACGTTCCGCTGCCGGCGGTGCGCCTCTACAACATCTTGCGTCCCGAGAAGGAGGCGATGGAGATATACATCCAGGAGTCATTAGCAGCTGGCCTCATTCGCCCTTCATCATCTCTGGTGGCAGCAGGATTTTTCTTTGTAAACAAAGTAGATGCCACTCTCTGTCCCTGTATTGAATTCAAGGGCTTGAATGCCATCACCATAAAGAACAGGTCACCCCTTCTCCTCATCGATCCCTCCTTCTAACCCCTCTGTGAGGCACGGGTATTTACCAAACTGGACCTCCGGAACATATACCATCTCATTCAGATCAGGGAAGGGAGGAGATGAATGGAAGATGGCGTTCAGCACCCCGCTGGGGCATTTCGAGTATCGGGTGATGCCGTTTGGACTCACAAATGCACCAGCGGTGTTCCAGACATTCATGAATGATGTCCTCCAGGACTTGCTTAATAAGTTCATCTTCGTGTACCTGGATGATATCTTCCCGGAGAACCGGCTATATATCAAGCCAGAGAAATATGAGTTCCACGCTGCCTTCGTGCAGTACCTTAGCTGTCCCCACGACCTGTAAGGAGCTATTGAGATTCCTGGGGTTCACCAACTTCTACCATCGCTTTATCAGGAACTACAGAAGGGTGGCCCTGACTCAACTGACCTTCACCAAGGTTCCGTTCTGGTGGTCCGAGGAAGCAGGTGCAGCATTTGCCCGGCTGAAAATACTCTTCACCAGCGCCCCGGTTCAACTACATCCCAACCCCTCTCGGCAGTTCGTGGTGGAAGTAGACGCCTCCGACACCGGGGTTGGAGCGGTGCTTTCCAAATGGCATCCTGGATCCCACAAGCTCCACCCCTGCTCCTACTTCTCCCGCGGGCTCTCTTCGGCCGAGAGAAATTACAACTTGGGGAACTGGGAACTGCTGGCGGTGGTGTGGGCTCTGCAAGAATGGAGACACTGGTTGGAGGGTGCTTCAGTCCCATTCATCATATGGACGGACCATAAGAACCTGGAGTACCTTTGCTTGACCCGCAGGCTCAACTCCCATCAGACGCGCTGGTCAATCTTCCTGAGTTGGTTCAACTACACTGTCCTTCCGACCTGGACCCCGGAACATCAAACCTGACGCCCTGTCTCGGCTCCATACCTCCCCTTCCTCCTCCGAGTTACCAGACCTCATCATCCCGTCATCCTGTATCCTGGGTGCCGTCAAATGAGACATCGAAGCAACCATCCGGGAGGCTCAGGGGGCAGACTCAGATCCAGGCACCGGTCCCCCGGACTGCATCTACGTTCCGGGCTCTGTCCGCTCCCAGGTTCATCAGTGGGGGCACAACTCTAAACTCACCTGCCATCCTGGAGCCGTCCACACCCTCTCCTTCCTGCAGCGACAATTCTGCTGGCCTGGCATGGCCTGGGAGGTCCAGGAGTTCGTTGCAGCTTGTTCCATCTGTGCCCGCAGTAAGTCCGTCCATCAACCTCCATTGGGTCTCCTGCGACCACTGCCAATTCCCAGCCGGCCCTGATGCCACATCGCCGTGGACTTCGTCACGGGGCTCCCCCCTTCTGACAGGAACACCAACATCCTGACCATAGTGGACCGTTTTACGAAGTCCATCCACTACGTCCCTCTCCGGAAGTTGCAGACTGCCCGGGAGACGGCTGACCTCCTGGTCCTCCATGTATTCAAGCTCCACGGAATTCCCAGGGACATTGTGTATGACCGGGGACCTTAATTCGCCTCCCGGGTGTTTAAGGCTGCTTGGCCCTGGGGGCAACGGCCAGCATCTCTTCTGGATATCACCCCCAGACCAACGGCCAGACGGAGCGAGCGAACCAGAACCTTGAGGCGGCTCTCCGGTGTATGCCTGCAGGGCTCCCTTCATCCTGGAGTGCCTACCTTCCATAGATTGATTACGCCTATGTTGTCCTCCCGAGACCATCCCCTCCAGGTCGAGTCGCCGAAGCTGGCTCCCCGCTACATCGGCCCATTCCTGGTCGCCAAGGTGATCAACAAGGTGTCCACCTCCAGCTCATTGACTCCCTCAAGTACACCCCCATGTCTCTCTCCTCAAACCCGTCTCCTCTAGCCCCCTTTGTCCTCCTGCAGACCCCCACTACCCCCTCGGATCATCAATGACCATCCTGCCTTCACCGTGTCCAAGATCCTGGATGTGCGGCCCCGGGGTAGGGCTTTCCGATATCTGGTGGACTGGGACATCTCCTCCCGGTGCAGCACACCTCCTTGCTCCAGAGGAGCGGTCCTGGCTCCCTCATCGGCTCTTCCTGGAGGAGACACTCATCTCGGACTTCTACACTGAGCACCCAGACAAGCTTGGTAGGCCGCCAGGTGGCGACCGTTGAGGGGGGGTAACTGTGAGGATCCACACCTCTCTCCAGCACCGGATCCTCCCTCACTGACACTCCTGCAGGTAATTTACTACTTGATTGCTCCCACCTCTTAAGCCCTGAAGTGAAGTGGATCCGATGCCAGAAGATTGTGTCTCTCTTCTGAGTCACCTGCTTCGTGAATGCACTCCATGGCTTCCAGCTTCAAGTGTCCTCAGCCATCCCTCCCTGCTGCGCTCTTCGTGCGCTCACTCTGTGCGTCCTCAGCACATCTCCTCCTGGTGCAGCACGCCTCCCTGCTGCGATCCTCTAGCCTGTGCACTCTGGATCTCGGGGTCTCCATTTCCTCATCTGCCAGGTCTTGCAATCTCAATAAATCATTGCTAATTGCACCTGCTCTGCCTCCTGGTCTGCTTCTGGGTTTCAGAACTCCACGCACCGGCTCTCAGTCGTAAGACACCCTCTGGCCTTCATCCAGGAATGCTGTGGCAATCAAGACTCACAATTTGTTTCACATCAGCCCAGTCTCATCATGGCAATGTGCTTAAAGCCAACTAGAATGTCCGCTTCTCCCGAGTGCTGCTGTGAACAACCTGAGCACAAACCCGTCAGGTTACACTTCAGGTTTTCTCTGTCTTTTCAAATCACAACAGAAAGCCTACAGTAGGCGCTGGTGTTTGGCTTGTTTTGATTCAAATGTCCCATGGGGATTTCAGCTGATTACCAGTTATTGCTGCTACCAAACACAAACCAGCTTCTGGGTTCTGTTTTTAGTGGATTCATTTATTTTTATTTGTAAGTGTTTTTGAAGACAAAATCTGTTTTACCTGAACTTGTGTCTGTTTACCTGAACTTCCCTCTGTATCTTTCTCCACCTGTTGAGTAACTTGAAGGAAGACTTCAGCTCTGGGCATCTTTAAAGTCCTAGTGAAATGTAAAACACTACTTTGCAAAAAACGATAGTTGGGGTTCTACTTATAAGGTTTCTCCAACTCTGCCTCACCACTGTTGTCGCATCACAAAGTTATTTTAATTTTTAATCTCTAGCCGACGAAGTCGGGGAAATCCTTTTTCGTGAGCGTGACGTCAAGAGATGTGCAGATCTCGATCTGTTGTGTTTACATTGGCTTGTTCCCCTCTTAAATATCGAAGTTTTAACAGTGTTTTGAAGTTATAGTCGGTGTTTTATGAGCCTTAACGAAGGATTGAGCATGGAAGAGACCCGAGAGAGGAGAAAAGGAGCACAGGCGGCGGGAACGGTTAGCCGTTAGCTCGCGTGGCTAGCGGCTAGCGGGAGCCGCTAGCTCAGGCAGCTAGTCGATGATCAAGTAATACCTGGACTCATCTTCGGTGATTCCGCGCAGTCGGAAAAGCACTTCGACATGATCCACGAAGCCGGGTCATTCTTCCAAAAGTCAGGAGCCTCAACGCTGCGGTTAAAACTGCCGGCTGCTGAGGCACGGACGAACAGTCTTCTGCTTCTCCAAACATGTTCGAAACGGGGTCACCAATGGCAGAACAACCCATTCTATGTATTCTTCATCAATCACTGGATTTGAAATGCCTGATGATGGTGAAATATCATTAAATTCAGTCCTCTTCTTCGTCAAAACTCTGATCCACCATAATGGAAACACAACTTGGGCGTGTGCACATCCAGTGACGTCACTCTATTATTGTCAGAAGCTCCGCCCAGCAGCGGAAATACAGCTGTTTATCGGCTATTTTCTCGCAGATTGCCGTGTTTTAGCATTTTACCCTCGGACCAGTTGGCATAAAAAATGTCCCTAGAAGCAATAGCCAGAGTGTTTTTGAGGTCGGATTTTCATTTCACGAGGACTTTAAGACCTTATATTGGTCTCATGCTGGTGTGTTGGGTTAGAAATGGGGAGCGGTATTGTATGCAGTCCAAAACGTTCTGATGCAGTATTTTGTGTTTGACTAAAGAACTGAAGTAGCAAAAGAGATCACAGGGGAAACAACAGATAGTAGCAGGCAGTTCTGACTGGAGGAAGATACTAGAATTCGTGAATGAGAACGTGAGTGATGAACTCAGCACACAGACAGGTGACTGGATCAGTACGTGTTGTGGTGGGTAGATAGTGTATTGATAGGTAGAACTGTATGTGGGCGGGTTGATACGTGGTTTTGGTTGGGTGATATATCTGTAGATGGGTTGCTGGCAGGTAGACCAGCCTTGTGGAACTTGTCAAAGAAATTGGTGAATTGACCTACATACAGTGGAGACTGATTTCACTCAAAATAAGTTTAGTTACAGCATTAGGTAATTAGGTGCAGATATTGTATTTACTTTGTTTAGGGAGTGACCAGAGTCAATGAAGGACACCTCTACGATGTGAAGACCCTTGGCCTTTAGGAGAAACGTCACAAGCTTTTTGTCAGTCGTTGAAAAGATTCAAAAGAGTTGTTCTTGTGATTTCAAACCAATTTCCAGATGGACCTCATAAGGCAAAATATTGGACATTTCCAACATCCTGAGACTTATTCCAGGATACTAAAATCTGATTGAAATCTGAAAACCTTTAACTGCCTGGTAATAAAGCCCAGCACCAGTTATCCACGTCAGAGGCCCTTTGGAGCTAAAGCATTATTATTTTTTGCATTATTAGAGGAGACCAAGAGGTGCCTGGACACGGTAACAATCGACAAGGTCAAAGCTGAAGGGAGGACGTCATCATACCAACCTAAAGACCTGCGCCACGGGCTGGTCAAGGTTGTTTATCAATTTCACTGTAAATTCAGCAATGTGTGACCAAGAAGGACTAGGAACCAGTAGCAGTTGGCCCAGAAGAGTTTTGAAACCGGAAATAGATGTAAGAAAACCCTCACTTTTGTAGTTTCTTGACTTCAGATGGCGTTCAAGGACTCTGAAGGAATGATTAAACATAATTTGAGGTTTTGGTGAAAACAAAAAATCTCCCTGTACTATGTTGAAGTGCTGAACCGGAAGGAAAGGCTGTGTCTCAAAGATTGTCTAAATGTCAATTAAAATCCTGGCTCTGGTTCTGAGCTCCACACACCTCCACCTGCTGCAGTGGATTTCCCAGCAGGCTGAGCTCCTCCTTCAGGACTTCCTGTGTGGATCAGGTGTCGTTTCCTGTGTTTGGTGTTGTTTCCTGTTGCTCCTCTCATTTCCTGACATTCACCTATTCTTCCTCTTCCTCTCCTTTCTGCTTCTGGCCTGCTGTCTCCCTCCTCCACAGTCACTGTATACAGCAAATTCTAGAAAGTGTAAATCACTACCACGTAAATGGCATAGTGCACAGAGAACTTAAGGTTAGTAAGTGACTGGAATGGCTTAAAAGCAGAAAATCCCACCTTCCCTCACTCTTCTGCTGCCTGATCAGTCCGCAACTCCACCTTCCCGCTGGGTGCTGCCTGCCCTTGAAGCCCCCGCTTGCCACCCCGCAGGGTGCTGAAGGCATGAGGGGGGCAGCGGGGGGCAGTTCTCATCACTGCCTGTCGAGGCACGACGGCGTGCATGTAGCACTATGGTGACCGCCACTGGGGGTGGGGGGGGGGGGGGGGGGGGTGAGAGGAGGAGGTCCGGTTTGAAATCTGTAAATATGGACGAACATTTGTGATCTTCTGGTTGAAAGAAACTTAACTCTGATCATGTGACCTGTGAAAGGACAAACTCAAAATACTGAGTCTCGAATTTTTGTTGAGCTTTTTTCATACGACAGAATAAGAAACAACTGTTGACATGACAACCGTACTCAGACTCTGAAAACACAACTTTTTGAAAACTGCTCCTAAGGTAGAACTTTAAAAAAAGAAACAACAACAACTTTATGCGCAATCGCACCACATCCGTAGTAACTAATAGTTGTGCACATGCTCTTTGGATTCTGGTATTCTGATAATCTCACAAACTTCACCATCTAATGTGGAAAATTCTTAGTTTTAAGTCCTCGGTGACATAATATGTTCGATGCAGGTCACCATTGGTTGATTAAAGCAGAAATTTAAATGTTTCAAATCCTTTTGTTCATCATCACCAGTTGAGTGAAATAAAGTAAATATGAATGGCTGATGAGAGACGCCTCCTCCAACCTGCCCCCCTCCCCCCCCCCATCCCCACGGCTCTGGCCTCCAGCTGCCTTCCACCTAATACCTCTTCTGCTCCGACACTCAGAGAATCGGCCGCATGTGTGTGTGAGGGTGAAATGTCCAGCAGCAGGGGGCTGATTGTTCCCCATAGCCCCATTTCTGTCAAATGGCCCGTTGATGACGGGCATATTGCCCCCGCTCACCCCCTTCCCACTGGGCAGCAGGGGCAAATTGCCCCCCCCACCCGGCAGCAGGGGCACATTGCCCCTCCCATCCGGCAGCAGGGGCACATTTCCCCCCTCCACCCGGCAGCCGCCCCCGAGTGTCGGAGCCAGCTCACCACCAGCAGACAGCGAGTGAGAGCTTGTCACTAACCCATGGCCCCTGGTGTTTGCATATGCAGTCATTGCATTCAGCAGATCCTCGAGGCCGTCCTGCACTGCCACCAGATGGGCGTGGTCCACCGCGACCTCAAGGTAAGTCGACAAACACCCTCAGAAAGCCTCTTTCTTTTCACATGGTCCTCCTCTGGATTCACCCTCCAACCATTTTCTACTGATTTTCTCCAGAAGTGGCAACTCAGGTTCCACAGCTTTTATTTTCTTTCTCGTAAAGTCTAAGGAGACAAGGGGTTTATTTCAGCCCTCTAAAACATGTTAATGGGCTCAAATATAAGGGTGGCCAACCTCAAGCAACGTTGCAGCTCTTACCAGTCGTGCACCTTGTAAAAAGGCATGAGTGCAGAAAACCTGCAGTCTGTACTCTGTGAGGGTGTTTCTGTGCACTGCCTTGGACTGAAGTGTGCAGATTTAATCAAAAACTCTCACAACTGGGTCATAAAACAGCTATTGAAGGTTTTATACAAAACTCATTGTCATTTATTGAGTTGTAGTGTCTCTTCCTAAATACATTGAATTAAAGTTCTTACAACATATATCGTTTAGTTTGTAGTTGTGTTTGGATTTAGGATGTGGAAATTAATGAAACTTTAGATTTGGTCAGATAAAATTGGATCCCATTGAAATAATAGTAAGGAACAAGTCTAAATCAGTTTAAATCCACATAACAGTCACAAACTAGGCTGGACAGAAATCCAGTCCAGAAACTATTTGGAAACATGTTGAATCATGTCAACTTGTCTTGAGCCCAAGGTGTTCAGAACAGTGACTGTCCTGTAAATCCATTAGAAACACACCTCCCACTGCTCCCATTTGCCAAGCAAATGACCTGGCTGTGTTTGAGCTTTGGTTCCCATTCACTGGTGATAAGCCGGCATTTCGCATCCGTCCCCTCCTGCCAGTCGCCCGGCAGCCGCCACAGCTCGTTGCAGAAACACAAAGCCACACAAATACAATCAAAACAAATGGGAAGTAGCATTTCTCCACATAACGACTCTCAACACAGAATGGATGACAGATTCACTGGTGATCCTGAAATCTTCATCAGCAGATTCATTTAAATCACAAAAACTCTTCTCGCTAAAATGTCCTCAACATTTATCTCCGGATTAGATACATTCATTAGATATATTAACATAATTCCAATGCTGCTGCTTTCAGGAGGTGATATAAACTTAAACAACATATAAAAAGGAGAAGAAAACTAGATTTAAATTACAAAATCTGTATAAAATATATGTAAAATATACAGCAGATTTATCATTATCACAATATCAACATGCAACAAACTGTAAAAGTAGAAGTGAACTGCTGCAGATTCTGTTTGTATTTAATTTCCGATAAAACGTGCAGACATTTCGTTGCATGTTGAAACTGAGACTTTCTTTCCATTTTGTGGGATTTAAGTTCTGCTGCTAGATTGAATGTAACTGGAGGTTCTGCACAGGTCAGAGGGTGATCACGTGACGTTTGGGAGTATTGTTTCTCACGACTTTGTTGACATGACGACTCATTCAAGCTTGAGCGTGTTTAGAAATGGCTTGATGAGACTTATGGTGATAAAAACTGGTCTTGATGAAGTGGTGAATATTCACAGTATATGAAGGACTAAAACGACTGGATGAAGGACAAGAACTGATAAAGGACTTAAAGGACTGGATGAAGGACACGAAAGACTGATGAAGGAGTGGATGAAGGACTGATGAAGGAATAGAAGGACAAAAAGAAGGATTTGAAAGATGAGGAGAAGAACTGGATGAAGGATGAGAAGAACTAGTAGAAGGACTGGAAGGGCTAGAAGAAGGACTGGATGAAGGATGAGAAGAAGAACTGCACAGTGGAAGATGTAGGATGTTTATATTTGTGTGATTTCTATGTGAATGCAGCATCTTTTCATCAGCAAACGTTTGGTAATCTGCTCCTGTTGAGGGGACTTGAAGGTGTCGATGCTTCCAGGTGTTTAGGAACATCTTCCAGTGAAGCTGTCGATTGGCCTGTAAGCCACTTAGTCTCTTTAGATGTAGTTTCTGCTAAAGTGTCAGCCTGTCTGAAGTAATACCCTGCCTTCACCCATCGCTGGCTACAATCAGCTGCAGCAACACTAAACCCTGAGCTGGATGACTCTGGACACAGGGTCAAGCTGACTGTTAACATACTTTGAGAAATGGTCAGAACTTCTACATAATGTTTAGCATGTTGATGCAACAGTTGCAAGTGTCCATCCATAGATGTGTTCCTGATTTGGGTCCATGGAAACGCAGTTTGAGCAGCTGAAACCTGTTGACTGTGAAACAGCTGATGAAGCAGAGGCTCATTGTGAAAAGCAGGAATCTACCTTCAGCTTTGGCTTCACTGTATCTGATTGACCTTCCTGGAAGGACGGTTCGGTTTATACATCAATTAGGATACTTGACTTGATCTCATCTGTCTAATTTGCCCAGCCTGTGAGAAGAGCAGTTGAGGTGTTTCAGGCTTCGTTCTCAACAGTACTTTAGATTCTGTCACCATTTTGGTTTTGTTGAAGACTATTCATAGTAAGTCTAGGAATGATCCGGCCATTTTGGAAACATAGACACAAGAACCATGTAATCAATCCTGAGGGTTAGACGATCAATGTTAAGCCAAGTTAAGCATGCTCATCTTTTCATGCATACTAGAAATAAGGGGTTTGTGTTTGTAAATATGTCTCTGTGAACACGATGTCTATTAAGAAAAAGCTGGAGCCAAAAGATACAACGGTGGGAAATATGCATCTGTCTGCTTGTTTCAGTGTAAACACCAAAGTAAACTCTGATTACACATAAGAGGAAAATTATTTTGTTGGGACCACTCTGGCGAGGACCGTCGATAACAGTCCAAATTGTGAAAGAAGTGTCTTCACTTTCACTTAAGTACCTCGGAATGCATCGTAAAGAAATCCACACTTTTTTATTTCTGCATCTGTTTTTTCTGATTCATGCTGTTGGCTTTGTCTGTTTACTACCCAGGATAAATTGCACACTATGTCCCCCCACCCCACCCCCCCCACACACACACACATATCTTGATACTTCCAGTTCAGAGATCGTGGCGTGTTCATGTCACCCAAACCCAACAGTTTTTCCCTAAAGACACTCTGGTCCGGAAATTGGGGAAGTGAAAGCACCTTTACCTTTATCAGGTCGAAGTGCTGATGTCCAAAACTGGAAAGTATTCTCTTGTTTGATCAGGAAGTCACTGCATGTTGTACAGAAGGTTTTTGCCATTTTTCTCTGGAGAAAACATGACGATGCTTGAACGTTTGTTACTGATGATTAGTCCAGCTGAACGACTGAAGTACAGACTTGGAACCGAGCAGATGATCCTTGTTCGCCAGGATGGTTCAGCGTCAGGATTGCTGACGTGATCAAACCTTATTATGAAGTCTTTTCCTTCTTTCCCTTCTTGCCTTCCCATGTTGTTGAAATCTCACAAGACCACAGAAAGTTTGTTCATTTCTAGGGAAAGACAATTTTCATTTGTCATGATACACAGTCATGACATGTGTTGGGCCACTCAACCGCATGGAAGGGGAGAGGGGGGCCACGTTTTAAGAACAAAGAGGCCACATGCTCAGGCCAAGAAAAATTCACCATTGGTCATGTGATCACCCCCCGGGTCCCCCCCCCCCTCCAAGGTGCAACACTGGAGGCCAACAGCAGGGGAGCCCGAGAGCTCCCTCACCAGCTGGAAACCCCGGGGCGGGCCCTCCTTCAGGATTGGTCCATATGACCCAGAGCCCAGCGGAAACACGGAACCAAGCGGAGTGGTATAAAACCCACCCGCGAAGGTAAACAAACTCTCTTCCAAGTCGTAAGCGCGCCGAGAAGGATGCACCTCTTCGCATGGAGAAAAAGTACCGCATGTGACAACACTCTGACCGGGCCGGAGCTTCTTCACCTCGCTGGACGAGCCGAGAACCACCATGGGAACTACTTTTGTTTTTCTTTTTTTTTTTCCCTTTTTTCCTTCTTCACCGGATCCCGAGTGTGCAGTGGCAGCGCACACTCCTCACGCATGCAGACCTGAAGCCGCTTCTTCTTCCCCTCCTCACAAGAAGCGCTCCTGGGATCATCCTCTGGACTTTTTCTTGTCCACAGACAGTTCAGGTTGCTTTCCCTGGGACGCCAGAGAAACCAGCCCGCAGCCGGGAAATCAATGGACTTTCCCCGGCCACGAAGCACCTTCATCCTCGTTCAACTGAGTAAGGCTTAGAGTCTGGGCAGGTAGTTAGAATAATATTGCTGTGTGTTGTTATTATTGTGTTTGAACTCAGGGACGCCGATCCCGTCTGTTCAACCAATCTGTGTCTGCGCGTTGGATTCACATCCACGCGAACCTCCGCACTATGCATATCTCTCTCTCTCTCCCTCTCTCCCTCTCTCCCTCTCTCCTCTCTCCCCTCTCCCCTCTCCCCTCCCCCCTTGCCTCTACTCCTGGTGTCCAAATCCTACCTCACTCTCATATTTGGACCTGTGGACAAACTGCGCAGTTAGACAAACCCTGTCCACTGCCCTTCTCCCCCGCCTCTTCTCTCTTCTCCTCTCCTCACTAAACGATCGCGCAGCTCAGCAGCAGCTGTCCTCCATGCGCTTGTGTGACTCTGTGTAGTTCACTGTCCCTGGGAATCTCGGCCACAAGACCCCAGGCGCGCTCCAAGCAGGCTCACGAGCCGTGCACGAGCACAGTGACGTCACGCCGTCCAGAAAGAGTGCGCTAAGCGCCTCTGGTGGCCGTGTGGGTGATTGCAATCTCTTGAGAGGTCGCCACCTGGTGGACGCGTCGAGTCATTGCATTATGCCTCCGTGCGCCGCCGCGCCCCTAGTGGTCGTTACGGTCACTGCCTCGAATCAGACGCCTGCCGCCACCTGGTGTCCGTTCGAGGTCATTGCAACCACTCACACTGACCCTCCAAGGTCCGCTGCCACCTGGTGGACACTCGTGGTCATTACATCCCCACTCAGGCTTCCACACACTCACTCACACACACACACACACACACACCCTCTTTCGTTGTACATAGTGTTTGCTGTTTAATAGATTAGATCTCCGTGTTTGATGTTTATTACTTAATTGTGTTGTTTTAATAAATAGTTTATGAATTATTTTTGAATAAATACATTTTGTTAATAAACGCATTTGAACTGAATTGATCGATTCTTGGTAATCATTGTGTATTTGTTGTTGACAATTCACTGGTTTGTAACAGTCTGTGCTCGAATCTCACACCTTCCTTGTTATTAAAGATTGTTATATCTTATAATATCTTATATTGGGGCGACTGTGGCTCAGGTGGTAGAGTGGTCGTCTTTCGGAGTGAGAGGTCGGAGGTTCGATCCCAGTCTACACTGGTCTATGAGTCGAAGTGTCCTTGGGCAAGACACTGAACCCTAAATTGCTCCCAGTGGTCAACTAGCGCCTTGCATGGCAGCTCTGTCCCATTGGTGTGTGAATGTGAGCGTGAATGGGTGAATGACTGATATGTAAAGCGCTTTGGGACTACCTCAGTGTGGTTAGAAGACGCTATATATAAATCTAGACCATTTATATTTACACAGAAATATTAACTTTCTTAAATAAGCTTTTGACAAACGAGACTGAAATTTGGTATTAGCTATTTCCAGCTTTGCTGGTGGTGCCCCGATTCAATTATTATTTGATAAATAATACATTTATTCAAATTAATAATTTTTCATTAATAAATTATTTTTGATAATTTATTAACTTTTGAGTAATTACTCAATTACTCTAGGAGTTGCTGATGAGTAACTAACCGCTTACTTCATTAGTAATTCCAATTTTTCCCAAATTACTTTCAGTATCAATTACTTTCAGTAATCCATTACTTACAGTAATTATTAATGCTAATTACCAACCATAAATCCCAACACATGGGAATTCGGACTAAGAAATGTGATTGACCAAAACACCCAGTGGGGGGGGGATCTTTTTCCACGGCAGACCGATGCAAATCCTCCCCTGCTTTCTGCTCAAAAGTCACTTCCCCAATGCACTCAGCTAGTCACTGATTGGGTGAGGCTCTCAGGATTTCACACCTTCGAATCCCCCAACCTTTTGCAAGAGACTCCTGAAATTAGTTCAACCTGATGCCATGCATAGAACTGTTATGAAGATGTGTTGATGCTGTTACAGTGATTGAGTTCTATTGATAATGCTATTAGGAGCAGTTATTAACCTGTAAACCAATGTTAACTCTGCCACAGACACAGGGTCTGCATGCAGTAACTGTACACCATCTGACAACACCTGACATTTTACAGAGCAAGTCACATTCACATAAACTCATTATAGAAATGGTCCTTTAGCAGAGACACACAGGAAGCAGATGCTAAAGACTAGCTTCCATGTTCCATTGTTCTCCCAGCACATGGTGGAGACCCAGGACAGACTTCCTGCTCTCTGATAACCTCTATTTGGATGTCATTTCTTGTGATCCGCCATCTTGTTTTGCTGTTTCATTCCACGTCTTACACACACACTCCTTCCACACCCCCCCTCCTCGCTGTCTCTCTCTCTCTCGCTCTCGCTCTCTCGCTCTCTCGCTCTCTCTCTCTCTCTCTCTCTCTCTCTCTCTCTCTCCCTCTCCCTCTCCCTCTCCCTCCCCCCCCACACACACACCTACACACACCAAGCTGTATATAGGTAGTTTGAATCTGTGTTTATTTGTTTTCATTGTAAATAAATATAATTTTTGGAATCATACTTGCTGTTTTATTAATTTGTACAAAGGTGAATGCAATGTCAACCTCTTCTGTGTAAATAATTCCAAAATGCTTCAAGCTTTACTGTTAATTGTGGTAATTGTAATTAATTTAACTATTAATTCAAATTTCTGATTAACTGTTTAGTATATCTTATGAGACTGATAAAACTGAATTACAATAACATAATTAATAACTATCTTCGATAATTATTCATCAGTATCGATAGCCAAACACAACATAAATATTTCCTAGTGAAATGCCTACACTGTTTCTCAGGACTGGGTTTGGGGTTTGTGTAATGTTCTGGATGGTGTCAGCGACCAGTGTTTGCAATAACTGCATGATGCCTTCACCCTTCCTCCTCCACCTCTGTCTCCACCTCCCTTGTCCACAGCATGCCCTCCTCAAACGCACGTTCTGGAAAATCCTCACATGCTCTACTAACAGTGTTGCCAGATCAGACTGACAGCTTCCAGCCCAATCACATTTTAGAACCCGCCCAATTCCAATAAAAAGCCACTCAAACCACAAAGTTGCAAAAGCCAAATGTATTTTTTCCAGCTTGAGGTACACAAAGACAGCCCAATTGGGTGGAAAACCACCCAACCTGGCAACACTGTCTACCAACATCTGACCTTTCAACATGAAAACCCAATGGAACCTTTGTGGTTGATTTTTGCGAACGACGTGGCTGAAGCCTTCCTGAATGAGCAGGACAGAGTGCAGATTCTTGTGTTTCTCCTGCTCCCTCTTTTTAATCTATCCAAAAAAGTGCTCATTTATATACACTAACGACACCGTTGTCTGCATACACGGATATACTTTTCTTCTATGCAGCAGAAACTGAGTGGAGCTGTACGATGAAGCATCGTGTATGCCATACTGTTTGGACGGATTACACAAAATAGCACTAACTAGTGGACTAGCATGCAAATTATAACATGTCAGGTGTAACGGGGCATAAGTCCACAACATGAATGCAAGGGCTAATGCTAATGAAAGCAGTTTTAGTAGACCCAGTTGCTGATAGCTTGCCGTCTTTTGAAGTTGTCTTGTGGCTTTTGCATCGTATTCAATATTTGCCAAAGTACAAATTGGTACAAATATCCCAGAGAACCTTCATATCAGGAAGAAAACAATAATTTGACTGTGAGTGAAAATGCATTCGTGTGGTTGAAGACCTAAGGTTTGCAGATGAAGATGCACCAGTATCAAGTGTAATACTACACGGAGTACTCATACTTGGAAAAAGATCCCCGACACAACCCAGTGGGTATTACAGTACGTGACATCATTCATCAATAATGTCGCTCACTGGAGAGGATGAGCAATTTCACGCTTTGGAGATTCTTTAGCATTAATGACAAAAGACGGACTGTAAATTATGTTCTGGCAAAATATCAATAGGAAGAGAAAGATAGTTTGTACAACAATTGTGACTTAATCACCAGCAGAATTTGTTCAATGTCCCTCATTAGTTCTACTGCTCAATGGATCATGTTGCACAGCCATGCTACATGCTATATATTAAAGTTTAAGGCTCACACACCAGCGATGCTACATGCTAAAATTTCAGGCTCACACACCAGCAATGCTTGATGCTGAAGTTTCAGGCTCACACATCATCGATGCTCCGTGCTAAACATGATCAATGTGACCAATCCTTTCATCACCAGCAGCTCAGTCTACAGTAGCATAGCGCAGAGTGGAGAGAGATGCTATGCTCTGCTATGTTACTGAAGACTGAGAGGCTGGTGTAGGTGATTTAGTATCAATAGAGGCTGGTGGTGGTGATGTAGCATGGACACAGAGGCTGGTGGAAGTGACGTTGCATGGACACACACTGGTGGAGGTGATGTAGCGTGGACACAGAGGCTGGTGGAGTTGACGTCGCATGGACACAGAGACTGGTGGTGGTGGAATGTCCTAAGGTTAGATGTTCCTCCGGCCTGGCGGCCAGAGACCTTGAAGACATCTCAGAGTGTCACAGTTTTGATAAATCTTCTCGTGATTACAAAGTACAATGACTCGTGGCCTTGCAGATGTAAAACAGCGAACAGTGATTAAAATAGACATGCATGAATCAACGATTACTTAATTCCCATTATACCAAGTACTAATAATTAATATAAAGTACAAATTTACTTAACAACCACCTCAACCGCCTTAACCCTAACCCCCTATTAAACCCTTCACCGTGGCCCTGCAGCCCCCGTTAAACAACATTAATTCTTCACCCCTGCAGCCCCCCGTTAAACGTTAACTATACACCCCTTCAGACCCCCATTAAACAATGTTCACCCTTCACCCCTGCAGCCCCCTGTTAAACAAGGTTAACCCTTCACCACAGCCCTACAGCCCCCATTAAATGTTAACCCTTCACCCCTGCAGCCCCCCGTTAAACAACTTTAACCCTTCATCCCTGCAGCCCCTCATTAAACAACGTTAACCCTTCACCATGGCCCTGCAGCCCCCGGGTTAAACAACGTTTACCCTTCACCCCTGCAGCACCTCCTTAAACAACATTAACTCTTCACCCCTGCAGGCCCGATGTTAAACAAAGTTAATGATTCACCTGTGCAGCTCCCCCATTATTCAACGTTAACCCTTCACCGTGGCCCTGCAGCCCCCAGTTAAACAATGTTGACCCTTCACCCTTGCAGCCCACCCTTAAAGGGTCCCTGAAATAATTCTATTAAAATACACCAGTATTTAGCATTATTTTTCCCCCTTTCGAATGATATATGACACACCAATGACAATCACACCACTATCTTGCTCTTGAGCGCCGAACGTCTAAAAATGCCTTTAAATCTCCCGCCCTGTGAATCTGACCTAGTTTTCCCAACTTGCCGTAGTTTTGCGCTGTGACGTATGAGGAGTTATTTACTTCCGCCCACAACAGCTGATCGTAGTGTCTTGTTTACATGTGCTCTGCATTATCTAGCAGTTTTTTAGAGTCATGCCTAAGCGTTGTGTTGCGGCTGGGTGTTCCCAAATGCCCAGTCCGTCTGTAAGTGTCCATAAATTCCCAAAAGATGAAACTTTGAGGAGATTATGGACAAAACAAGTGCAGCGCACTCGCTCCAACTGGACACCAACAGAGGCCTCCTATCTCTGCAGTCAACATTTCATGGATGACTGTTACGAAACAGCACCCGCAATCCGAGAGTCACTTGGTTTTGATGTGAAGAGGAAACGTATCCTGAAACCTGGTTCTGTCCCCACCATTTTTAAACGGCTTTTTAACGGATTTTTAAACCCAACCTTCAGTAAGTCTTTTTAAAACCTGCTAAAACTTAAGACAAATAGACCAATAAACTTTGCAAAACACCCACTCTGACACAAGGGTAAATACCCGGTCACACACAATATGTGCACACGGGTAAATACCCGGTCACGCACAATATGTACTTACGGCTCAAACATGTATGGTTGAACGCCTTGATTTTCTTCTAATTCTTCCTCCGATGATTCCTCTCCTTCATCTTCGTCCAAAACCAACGATACGTCACTTAAATCTTCGCTAACATCGCTCCTAGGTGCTTCTGTATCGCCAAACCCCTCCATTCTTCAATCAGCTGATGTTGTTTTGGTTGGGACATATAACCCCTCGTACGTCATATCCGGTCTAGCTCAGGCGGCTCACATTTATGGCCCGCAAATATACCGTCGTCTGCTGCATCATGTAAAGTCAATTAAAAGGGTCGGAATTCGGACTTTTATCTGGGAATGTTATATACCTTTCGAAAGCATATTTATTCTTCTTTCTAAAGATGAAATCTGAAAAACATTTCAGTTACCCTTTAAACAACATTAACCCTTCACCCCTGCAGCCCAACGTTAAATAACGTTAATCCTTCACCCCTGCAACCTCCAGTTAAACAACAAGAGCCCTTCATCCCTGCAGCCCCCTAGTTGAACAACATTAACTCTTCAGCCCTGCAGCCCCCAGTTAAACAAAGTTAACCCTTGCCTTTGGGAAGCAAGATGGCGCCGCTGTGTGTTGCTGGCCGCCGTCTGCTCCTACAATGACAAATATTTCTGCTGTTTTTAACACTTAGCACTAACCAGATCGAGTCTCTGCTGGTGTATGATCGCCAGACTCTTTTGCATCTTCGACATAATGTCGATAAACTGCGTACTTTTAACCATTGTGGGAAGGGAACGGTGTCCCCGCTACTAGCGGGGATACAGACTCACCTGTGCCGGGCTCCTGCTCCACTTCCTCGGCTGAAGTATCCCCGCCGTCACGGCAAACGTGGCGGCCGGCTGGCGAAACTGAAAATCTGGCTGGTGCAATCTTCGTCCATTTCCCGGACAGGATATGGACTAATTCATCCCCTCGCCCTGCCTCGGCGGTTCCTGGACCCTATCAACGCCTGC
Source organism: Blennius ocellaris (assembly GCF_963422515.1). Classification (NCBI taxonomy): domain Eukaryota; kingdom Metazoa; phylum Chordata; class Actinopteri; order Blenniiformes; family Blenniidae; genus Blennius; species Blennius ocellaris. The sequence continues at coordinate 653,118 of NC_137672.1, read as the reverse complement.
CTTGTACCTGTCGCCGGCTCGTTTGAGGGACTCCGGCCCCGCCGCACCCGCCCTCTGCGGCTTTCTCAGCGTGGCGTGAACCTCCGGCTCCTGAAGTCACTGCCCCGGGCTCCGCGAGCTGCCGAACCGAAGCCCCCGGCTCCTGCCAGGCTAGGCCTGGTGAATGCCAGATTGCTGGTGAACAAAACGTTTATCCTGAGGGATTTCTTCGACTCCCGCTGCCTGGATTTCCTCTTTGTGGCAGAGACGTGGATTGGCGCCAGCGAGTGCAGCCCTATGATCGAACTTTTACCGGTTGGCTGCTCTTATTTTAACTCCCCGCGGTTGTCGGGTCGTGGAGGAGGGACGGCGACTGTTTTTTAAAGGGATTTTAACTGTAAACCGCGTGCTGTCTCATCCTCTTTCTCTAGCTTTGAGCTAATATATTTGAGGTGGGTCGCTCAGACCCGGTTCTGTGTGCCGTCATCTACCGACTGCCAAAATACAACAAAGACTTCCTAAAGGACTTTTCCGATCTTCTGGCTGAAATTATGCCCAGGTACGATCGTGTCCTGCTTGTAGGGGATTTTAACATCCATGTGTGCTGTCCTGATAAACTGTTGGTGAAAGACTTTTTAAGCCTTATTGACTCTTTTAATTTGGCGCAGTGTGTGTCTGGACCCACACATGAACATGGACACACACTGGATCTCGTCCTCTGTCATGGTCTGTCTGTGTCAAATGTGGAAATCTGTGACAGTGTGTTCTCTGACCATTTGCCGGTGTTGTTTGAAGCTACCATCTCCTGTGCTGCAGTTAAATCTGCCGCTCCTGCTCGCCGCCGCCGGATCTTGAACTCTGCCACTGCCGGCCAGTTCTCCGCTGCCTTCAACCAGCTCTGCGTCCCCTCGGACGTAACTGAGCTACTTATTTCTTGGTTTCATTCCTCCTGCCGAGGCATACTGGACTCTGTGGCTCCTCTTAAAACTGTGCAGCCCAAAACTAAGCCTGAGCCCTGGTTCAATGCTAGAACTCGAGCAGCCAGACAGGAGTACCGCAAAGCCGAGCGCAAATGGAAAAAGGACAAGCTGCAGGTTTCACGCCTAATCCTGAAAGACTGCTGGCGCTGCTACCAGACCGCCGTCAGAGAGGCCAGAACAGAGTACCTGTCGAACATTATTGAGTCTAATACTCACAACCCTCGTGTGTTATTTAAAACCATAGAATCTGTTCTGGACTCACCTCAGCCTGTGTTCACAGAGGAATCCCCAGAAATGTGCGATAGCTTCCAGCACTTTTTTATTGATAAAGTTGCTGCCGCGAGGGCTCTCATTACCACACTTGCATCTGACCCCTCTGACCACATTTCTCCCTCAGCTGTGCTTGATGCCTTTGAACCGGCGTCTTTGATTGCACTGCAAAAAGTGGTTGGCCATCCGGCTCTCCCTGTGACATTGTCCCACCTCACTTTTTTAAAGAGGTTTTTCCTTGTACAGGGCTGTCAGTTCTGGCCATTATTAACAGCAGTTTGTCTTCTGGTGTTGTCCCCCAAAGTTTTAAACATGCTGTGGTGCAACCCCTGCTTAAGAAACCTGGTCTTGATCGTGGTATGCTAGCCAACTATAGACCTATCTCCAAGCTGCCTTTTATATCGAAAATCCTGGAGAAAATTGTCCATGCTCAGTTGAAATCATTCCTAGATGAGCATGATATCCTGGAGGTTTTCCAGTCTGGTTTTAAAACATTGCATAGCACTGAGTCAGCCCTTTTAAGAGTTTTTAATGATATCCTCGTGGCGGTTGACGCCGGTGACCATGTGGTCCTTGTCCTGCTGGACCTGACTGCAGCGTTCGACACTGTGGATCACAATATTTTAGTATCTCGTCTGCAGCACATAGTGGGCATTGGTGGTACTGCCCTAAATTGTGTCAGATCCTATCTTGGGGGAAGATCCATGAGTGTACTCCTTGGTGGCTCTGAGTCCCACTCTGCGCCACTGTTATATGGGGTTCCGCAGGGTTCTATTTTAGGGCCACTGCTCTTCTCCCTGTACCTGCTTCCCCTGGGTGCCATTCTGAGGAAGCATGGCATCTCTTTTCACCTTTATGCAGACGACAGTCAGATTTATGTGCCACTAAAAATGGACAATGCCTTGTTGAAATTACTTCTGTCTCGTCTTGAAGACATCAAAACCTGGATGTCGCTGAACTTTTTAAAATTTAATGAAAAAAAGACAGAAGTGATGGTGTTTGGCCCGAGCGCCACTAGTGAACCGCCCTCTGCCGATTTCGGCCGTCTGACACGATATATAAAGCCATTAGTCTCCAACTTGGGTTTTAAAATGGACAGTGATTTTAAATTGGACCGGCAGATAGGGGCTATATTGAAGTCCAGCTTCTTTCACCTGAGGCAGCTGGCGAAGGTAAAGCCCTTTCTTACCTAGAAGCAGTAATCCACGCTTTTATTACATCTCGGCTAGATTACTACAACTCACTCTATTTTGGAGTCAGCCAGTCTTCCCGCACCCGCCTCCAGTTGGTGCAGAACGCTGCTGCTCGCCTCTTAAGTGGGGCACGTAAGAGCGAGCACATCACCCCCATTCTGGCTTCCCTCCACTGGCTGCCTGTGCATTCTAGAGTCCGTTTTAAGATTCTTTTATTTGTTTTTAAATCTTTAAATGGTCTCGCCCCGCCTTACCTCTCTGAGCTTCTTCATTCATACGCTCCTGCTCGGTGGCTCAGGTCAGCTGTCCGGCTGCTCCTGGAGGTACCGAGGTCCAAACGGAAGCTCAGAGGGGAAAGAGCCTTTTCCACTGCCGGTCCTCATCTCTGGAATGCCCCCCCCCCCCCCCCCCCCCCCCCCCCGTTAGACAAGCCCCCTCACTGTCCATTTTTAAAACTCGTCTTAAAACCCATTTTTATTCTTTGGCTTTTACCTCAGCGTGAGACTCTGCTCTGGTTTTAGTGCCTTTGTTTTTTGTTTTTTTTATTGTTTTCACCTTTTATGTTTTGTTTATTGTTTTACCATCTGATTGTTTTTATTGTTTTAACTTTTTTATTGTTTTAATGTTTTTATTTTGCCTCTTATGTTTTTAATTCAATGTACAGCACTTTGTCTCAGCTATGGCTGCTTAAAGCGCTTTATAAATATAGTGGAGTTGAGTTGAGTTCACCACGGCCCTGCAGTCCCCTGTTAAACCACATTAACCCTTCACCCCTGCAGCCCTCCGTTAAACAACATTAACCCTCTACTCTTGCACCCCCGTTCAACAACGTTAACACTTCACCACGGCCCTGTAGCCCTTCGTTAAATGTTAACCCTTTGCCACGGCCCTGCAGCCCTCCATTAAATATTAACCCTTCACCCCTGCAGCCTCCAGTTAAACAACATTAACCCTTCACCCCTGCAGCCCTCCATTAAATATTAACCCTTCACCCCTGCAGTCCCCTGTTAAACAATGTTAACCCTTTGCCCCTGCAGCCCCCTTGTTAAATAACATTAACACTTCACCACAGCCCTGCAGCCCCCCTGTTAAGCCACATTAACCCTTCACCCCTGCAGCCCCCTGTCGACATTAAACTCTACGCATCGAGCCACCCGGCGTAGCTCTGACTGACCAGCCCTTCATTTAACTGCGCAGTAACAATCCCACCTGTAGATTTAAGAGCCTGTTTGCTTCCAGCACTCAAGACCAGTTAAAGTCCTGACCCCAGCCATGTTTCCTTTCAATTCTAGCTGCTCTAACGGTATGAAATACTCAGGATTTTTATTTGTCTCTTTCACGTAAAGCCTGAGAACCTGCTGCTCGCCAGCAAGCTGAAGGGCGCAGCGGTGAAACTGGCAGATTTTGGCCTCGCCATCGAAGTGCAGGGAGACCAGCAGGCATGGTTTGGTGAGTTATCCCAGCTTCCCCCGGTTCTGATGTGTGATTTTATATATATATATATATATATATATATATATATATATATGTATGTATCTCCATAACCATTCAATTTATTGGTCTCATCCGGAGGGAGTGGGTGTGCCACTGCTATAGGCGCTCATCTCTACTTTGATTTTGGTGGATATGAGGCCTGTTTCATTCCTGTTGATCCGAGAGGAACAAGAAATAATAACTCTCACACACACACACACACACACACACACACACACACACACACACACACACACACACACACACACACACACACACCCCAGTGACAGACTGCTTCTGAAACCAGTTCACCATAGCTGTGGTTCCACCTCATTCTGTGCCGGGACGTTGTGGGGTGGGACAGGTTTTCTCCTGGTCCGACAGAAAAAGTTGTGGATGGTACAGGAAGAAACCTTAACCACCAGCTACAATTTTCTGCCACCCCGCTGTTGAGGTGCCTAGCACTGTGGAATGGGTCTGTGAGGAGGACATCTGCTGATTGGTCAGTGACAATTGTCAGTCTAGACTTGTACACAATATTTAAATATTTCATTGGCTGTTACCCTCCTGTTGTTGTTTACATTTGCCGCCTGGCTCCTTTGTTAGCTGGTTTATTGAAACATCAGTGCACGACACAATATGACATCTTTCAACGAGGTGCAGATGCGTCTATCAGTAACAGGAGGGGCGGAGCTTCAGCAGGAGCTCCTCCTCTCAGGAACAGGAGGGGCGGAGCTTCAGCATGAGCTCCTCTTCTCAATCACAGGAGGCAGAGCTTCAGCAGAGCTCCTCCTCTCAGGAACAGGAGGGACAGAGCTTCAGCTGGAGCTCCTCCTCTCACTAACAGGAGGGATGGAGCTTCAGCTGGAGCTCCTCTCAGGAACAGGAGGCAGAGCTTCAACAGGAGCTTCTCCTCTCAGTAATAAGAGGTGGAGCTTCAGCAGGAGCTCCACCTCTCAGGAACAAAAGGGGCGGCGCTTCATCATGAGCTGGACACTGCCGTTTACAAGGAGAAAGTTTAACCTGAGTCACAGAGAACGACTTGGATGGCCTCCGTTTCTCCAAGTCGTTCACAACCCCATCTACATTTTTACCATACTTCCTGTGGTGGGATCATGTGACAGAGTTGGTCCTGGGGTGTGCTTTGTCGTACTGTACCCTCCTGCCCCACCCAATCGGCTCTGCCGCGTACTGCGGTGGAACAGCGTCTTGTCGCTTGCCACTTCTTCCAGGTCCTTCCTAAAATAGGCTGCGTGCAATTGGCCGCTAGCCAAGCCCCAAACCCACAGACAGGTGTTTTTCCTGCTTTAACCAGCTTTTTAACCTCGACTCATAAACATGACGTTACGCTCTGAATCGCTGCTGTCAGGAAACGTTCCCAATGAGCTTTTAATGGCCATCTGTAAATAGGAGTTTGATGCTTGTGTGTATTGCAGGTTTTGCCGGGACCCCGGGGTACCTGTCTCCAGAGGTCCTGAGGAAGGATCCTTACGGGAAGCCAGTGGACATGTGGGCCTGCGGTGAGACCATCCACTCTCTCCACAAATAACTTTTTTTGGCCTCGAAGAAAATTACCTGTGAACAAATATGTTTAGTGTTGTTTTATTTGTACAGCAGCGGATCTTTAAAGAGACAAATGTGACATTTAAACTCCGCCACCTGCTGTTTTTCACTGCAGCCGAGTTTCTAAATGCTCCCCTTGGTCAAATCAGGATTCAAGCCAAATGAAGAAAAGTCTCATTAAATATCATTAGATGGAAATAGTTTAACTTGATGTAAGTTAGAATTCCCTGGCCTATAAATGCTACAGATCCTCCAAGGACCCAAACCTATTCTAGAAATATGACAGGAAAGAAACGACAAGCCTCTCCAATAACTAAGACCTTTTTACCTCACCTTTAGATTTCCCAGCATGCAGCAAACACATGACACAGTACACATCAAAGAAAAGTTCATGAAAACTAAAGAAGAGTAAAATTAAATAAAAAAGAAACGTCAGTGGAAAGTCCTGCTGGGCGAGTAAATCCTACACATGGATGGATTTCTGTGGAATTATTAATCTCCAAAAATATTCACTATCAGCTCCTTCAGATAGTCAAAGTACACTTGTGTCATTATGGCAGTTCTCCGACTGAATCTTATATTATACTTTAGTGAAATTTATTTTTATGATTATTATTCATATCAAGTTACAGTCCTACTGGAACTATCAATAGGATGGAGTGAATACTTAACCAATACTTTACAGAGGTAATTAATTTCCTTACTTTTATGGAAAATGTTGAAGATCTTAGTTAAGATCAATAGTTTTTATTAGTAGTGTCAATCGACTAAAACAATTAATTAATTCATTGCACAAATGTCTGTAATTAAATGCGATATCGCATTGTTTTTTTACTGAAGACTGAAGCTTGTAATGATTTTTATTCAGGAAAAAACCACGGAATCAATGTCAAATCAACACAGATTATACGTTCTTTCAACTTTACGTGAAACTGTTTTTCTCCAAGAGTTCCAAAATAATAAAAAACCTGAATAAATTAATTAATAAATATCTGGCATAAGTCTGGGTTTAGTTGGAGTGCAGGTCCACCACTCTGAGAATTTTAATATTTCTAGAAACAAAGTCAGAAATGTATAGCAATAATATACTGTAATATCCACACACACACACACACACACACACACACACACACACACACACACACACACACACACACACACACACACACACACACACACACACACACACACACACACACACACACACACACACAGACAGTATAGAGGAGAGCCAGGGATGAATTAATATTTTACCAGTATTTCCTCCAGCTTCACCAGTTTAGTGGCCCCTGGTCAGCCAACATGGCAACCTGCTGTTTTGCTGCAGAATTACTTTTGTGGTCAAAATATATATATATTTTTTTAAACTAATGACATTTACTGGAATCAAATGTGTAAAAAACAAACAAACAAAAAACAACAGATTACTGTGATGGTGCTGTGCTGATTTAAAGACCACAGGTCACCTTTCTCACCTGATGACAGGTGATACTTTAAGGTTCAGGTGAATTTCTATCCAGTTTGTACTCCAGCGACATTTGCATTCAGCCATGTGTGCATTCTTCCATTTGTGGACCACAGAGGACCACAAAGAGCTTCAACCTCTTGAATTAATCATTGTTGACACTCATTACACACACTTCTGATGGGCAGGCCACCTGGGCCCGAGAACACACACACACACACACACACACACACACACACACACACACACACACACACACACACACACACACACACACACACACACACACACACACACACACACACACACACACACACACACACACACACACACACACACACACACACGGTGCGTTCATGGTTTCCTCCACAATACAGAACCCTTTGATGGTTTCATGGCCTCATCATTCAGCCAATTAACCATCAAACACAAGCTGCTTCGTTATTTATCCCACCGTCTGTTTCTGTCATGAATTGGATTTCGCTGGAAGCTGGAGTTTGGGGCGACGGGTTTACAAATTCAATCGTCTTCCATTTAGACTTAAGGAGGGAAAAAGCAGGAGCAAAAAAATTATTTTGTCTTTGTTGTGAAAAATGGTGAAAGTCAGATTATAGATTAGAGGTGGGGGTTTTTTTTCCTAAAGCCAACTCCGATTCCTTCTCAGAAAGTCTCTCTGATCTCGCCACTTCACAGTGAAGTCAAACTCTGGACACACCAACTCTCACCTGCACACAAAGATACCAAAGATTAATATCCGCTCTTTGTTCCAAAAGGTTTTAACAAACCTGTACATCTGATGTTGATGTTTGGTGTCCTGGTTTACTGAATCAGCAGAAATCCACAATATGAGGCTAACGGCGAACTGTGTGTGTGTGTGTGTGTGTGTGTGTGTAGGAGTGATCCTCTACATCCTCCTGGTGGGATACCCTCCATTCTGGGATGAGGACCAGCACAGACTCTACCAGCAGATCAAGGCCGGCGCTTACGACGTGAGTTTTACGTCATCACACACCCAGAAGTGCAACTCGGTCGTGTCCTGTGTCGCGTAGCCGCGAATGCTAGCTTAGCTTATCACCACAGGAAGTAGCCGTGCCTGAACATCATTCCGAGGTTTAGCTTATCATTCCAGTTTCTAGTCATTATCAACTAGTGCGGCGTTGAATTGTGGAAGTAGAACAACATATTAAAGCTATCAGAGTCAACATCAAACAATCTTACGGTTGCCTACGAGTAAGCAGACCGCTAGCTTTGCTAGCTAGCGGTCTTTCTACAAATTGAACCTTGTTCAGGTGTTTGATTCCACACGATGGCTCATGTCATTATTTCTATATTGCTCAAAAAACTCCAGGGAATACCTAAACAACACAATGTTAAGCAGAATCTTGGTCCTCAGAGGTGGACTCGTCCATTACCCAAGCCGAAGTCACGGATGTAGTTGTGAAGCTCCTCGGTGGCAAGGAACCAGGAGTGGATGAGATTCGCCCAGAGTTCCTTAAGTCTCTGGATGTGCAGGGACTGTCGTGGCTAACCCCTTTCTGCAACATCGCGTGGCGGTTGTTGACAGTACCTCTGGACTGGCAGACTGGGGGGGTGGTCCCTCTTTTTAAGAAGGGGGATCGGAGGGTGTGTTCCAACTACAGGGGGATCACACTCCTCAGCCTCCCCAGGAAAGTCTATTCCAGGGTACTGGAGAGGAGGATTCGACCGTTAGTCAAACCTCGGATCCAAGAGGAACAATGCGGTTTTTGTCCTGATCGTGGAACATTGGACCAAAAGGTGGCAAAATCCCACCTCCTTAATACTAGAAAAATACACTTCTTTTTAGTGAAAATGTACTAGAAACAAGTGAAATTATCTGCCAGTGCAGTAAGTGAACTTTTATTCAAATAAGAATATCATCTAGATCTAAATAAAACTAAAAACTTCTAAGCAACAAATAAGACCATAAAATAAGCCTTCGACACTTATTCCAGGCAACAAATCAGGACAATGAGATCTGAAATAAGCTTAAAACACTTATTCTAAGCAACAAACCAAAGCAAATAATCTAAAAATTATTACACAAAATAATTTTTTAAGATAATTTTTCTTCTTTAATGTATTTAATAAATCCTAAAACTAGTACTTTAAGACTACATTTCTTATACAGGGTAAATAAAACGTAAGCAGAGCATAATCATTGTCAGTGTCCATCTTTATTTGTACACTTGACTGGAACATAATCACCATCAGGTAATAGTGATACAATTGAACATTGTGCCTTTTACAGGTACGTGTGATTTTGTTCAAGCGGCTTCAACACCACAACTTTTGTTTGTATAATGACAAAACTAAATACTGGTATACAGAATTACTGAAACAGGCATACATAAAAAGAACTCCGGAATATTCTATTCTTACACAACAGTTCCATGTTGGCCTTTTAACATAAAACCTTAACCAACAATATTGTCAGAGTTTTCAGTGGCATTAATGTTTTTAAACTAGTATAACTTTCAAGGTTCATTTGGTCAGACATTAAGATTAGAGATGTTGAAATCTTTACCTATACCTATTTCAGCTGACATCTGCAGGCTGTCCAGAAATGAACTGGCCAACTGAACCTTGAAACTTATACTAGTGTTGGGATTTATGGTTGGTAATTAGCATTAAAAATCACTGTAAATAATAGATTACTGAAAGTAATAGATTACTGGAAATAATTTAGGAAAAATTGGAATTACTAATGGAAGGAAACTGTCATTTACGCATTAGCAATTCCTAGAGTAATTGAATAATTACTAAAAAATTTATAAATTATCAAAAATAATTTATTAATGAAAAATTATTAATTTGAATGAATGGATTATTTATCAAATAATAATGGAATTGGGGCACCACCAGATAAACTGGAAATAGCTAATAGCAAATATCAGTCTCATTTGTAAAAAGGTTATTTAAGTTAGTTAATATTCCTGTGCAAAATATAACAATATTAAATAACAAGGAAGGTGTGAGATTTGAGTACAGACTGTTACAAACCAGTGAATTGTCAACAACAAATACACAATAATAACCAGGAATCGATCAATTCAGCTAAAAGACGTTTAACAAAATGCATTAATTCGTAAATAATTCAGAAAGTATTTATTAAACCAACACAATCAAGCAACAAACGTCATCTAACACGGAGATCTAATCTACTAACAGCAAACACTATGTACAAAGAAAGAGAAAGAGAGGGTGCGTGTGTGTGTGCGTGTGCGTGTGTGTGTGATGATCTCGAACGGATGCCAGAGGGAGGCAGGCGTCTGGTTCGGGGCAGTGACCGTAACGACCACTAGGGGCGCGGCGGCGCACGGAGGGACAATGCAATGACTCGACGTGTCCACCAAATGGCGGCCTCTCAAGAGATTGCAATCACCCACACGGCCACCAGAGGCGCTCGGCATGCGCTTTCTGGACGGCGTGACGTCACTGTGCTTGTGCACGGCTCGTGAGCCCGCTTGGAGCGCGCCTGGGGTCTCGTGACCGAGAAATCCCAGGGACAGTGAACTACACATGGTCTCAGAAGAAGAGGAGTGGAGGAGCGCACAGGAACAGCTGTTGCTGAGCTGTGCAACGGGTTAGTGAGGAGAGGAGAAAAGAGAGAGAGGAAGCAAAGAGGGGGAGAGAGAGAGCAAGAGCTCTAAATCCCGTACTGTGTACAGAGTCCAGATCTGCGAGTTAGGCAGGATTAGACTCCACGAGCAGAGGGGTAAACTGAGAGAGAGAGAGAGAGAGAGAGAGCTCAGCTAACCCCTCTGCTCATAGAGTCTAATCCTGCCTAACTCGCAGATCTGGAGAGAGAGAGAGAGATGCACGGTGCGGAGGTTCGCGTGGATGTGAATCCAACATGCAGACACAAACTGCTTCAGAACGCGGGATCAGCGTCCAGAGTTCAATCACAGCAATGAAAACACACAGCATTATTACAATCACATTGTTCTAACTACTGTACCTGCCCAGACTCTAAAGCCCCGTCTCCACCGCACAAAAAGTACCAGCCTAGACCGGTCTAAACCGCTCCGGTTCGCGTGTCACGACATGGAATGCAGTCTAAACCGCTCTAGACCGCTCCAAAGGCGACCGCTTTTCCGCTCCCCTTCCGTTGGGGTGCCGGGGACCAGGGAACGGGTCTGAGGTTGAGCTGCTGTCTGCTGATTGGTCAGTGATTTACGTCATTCTCGGAAGTCCCGCCTTACAAACGGCAACACACGGGGTTTCATTTCACAAGATGGCGAAAGAAAATACGTGGACCGGTGCGGAGGTCCAGCTCTTCCTCTCCATTATAGGAGAGGAGGGGGTCCAGCAGGAGCTTGACGGGGCCGTGCGGAATGAAAATATATTTCGAGTGGTGGTGGAACGGATGGCGGCACATGGCTTCGTCCGCACGCCAGCACAATGTCGCTGCAAGCTAAAGAAGCTTCGCAGCGACTAGGTGAAGGACCACAACGGGAGGACCGGATCTCAGCGGAAGCACTGGCGGTGGTACGAAGCCATGGATACTATTTATGGGCACTGACCGGCGAGTCAGGAACGTGAAGGTGGCGTGGACACTGATGGAGGAGAATGGTGAGTCAAATGCTCCAAAATGTGCTGACAACCTCTGCTCACTGTAGTTAATAAACCCGTGTGACTATGCATTCATCCGCGGCTTTCCTCAGAGCCTTTCTTTTAACAATTGCATTGAAAACAATGCCAAATGCTGTTTGTTTTGGTTAGCTTCATCCGCTAGCGCGGTCTTAACGCTAGCCTGTCGTGTATTTAGCATGTGGGCTATGCTACATTTCAGGAAGTGGGAGTATGGGAGAGCCAGCGTCCACCTCCTCCGGCACCAGTGACGCCCGAGCCGCCCGCCATCTGTCCCCGACGCCGTCAGCTCCATCCCCCTCGCCGGCCGTTCCATCAGCCTCCCCGTCTGCTCCATCCCCCTCCCCGTCTGCTCCAAATAGTGTACATAGTTGTGATTGTAAATAGTTGTTATTGTGTTAATACAATTTTGATTTTCCATACGTGTTTGTGTTCATTGAATCAATATCAGCACAGAAGTAGCAACTTTCCATATCATGCCATCAATACAGATATGGCACTGTGCCAACAGTGAAACTGACATGTCCTTTATTTGTGATGCTGAATATGTTAAGTAAAGGTAAGTGTATTAATTGTATCAAATCTTGCACTTTGCTCCATAGGATATTGTCCGTCCCCCCCCCATTATGTGAAACACATTTATTATAATTATATTGACTATACATACCAAGTCCATATGTGCAGAATGAAACGAATGCCCTTATAATGGCTCCTGAGCATGGTGTTAGCCAGTGTCAATGTAAATATTGGAATATTGTGTGTAGTAGCTATAAGCTGAAATATTACAAGCTGTCTTCAGAAAGGATAAACACTTTAAATAAGGAGGGACAACAAGGAGGCAACTGTGGTTGGAACATATATATACAGGAACTATGTACAGGAACTATGTACATTGCAGGAGGTCTTTATGCATTTAAATACTGCATTACAGCCTCTCTGACGTCCTGCCATCCTCATCTGCACCCGGAGCCAGTGCCTCTGCAGGTTGGTCTGCTGCAGCTGTAGTCCTCTCCATGGGACTCACACAGGTTGTGCAGAGCACAACACACCACCTCCATCGACTTCACCAGGCTGATGTCACTGTCGTTCCTCTTAAGAAGGCAGCAACAACATGAGCTGAAACACATACAGAGCACATATTTTCATATCATAACAACATATTGTAGCGATCACAGAGGTGGTCGCTGCAAGGCATGATGGGAATTCATGTTTTGTTGTTGTTGTTTTTGGTTATTGTTGGGCTTGGTGTTGGTTGATTGTGCTTTTGCTGTGTTTTTGTTCCCCAGTTCAGGGAGTAATTATTTCATCTAGTTTATTTTGGTTTGTTAGAAAGTTTGGTTGCAACCATGAGTGATGATGGTGTTGTGGAGTGTCATCCGCTCTGAAGTTCCGGTTGCGTTGTTCGTGTTGTCAGAATAAAAGCCTCTGGGTGATCAGCTGACAAATGGCAATCTTCAGCAGAGCAATTCTTCCACGGCGCTCGCCACAATATTATAAGCTGCACACACATGCAAAATGTTTGAACACGCAACTACTCCAATTTGCTTTGTACAATTACAATACAACAAACACAAGGTCGAATGATGTGGAGGACAACACGCGAAATGGACAAAACACGTGAAAATGACGCTGATGCACGGACATGACTACAAAAGAAACATGGAACAACAAACATGCACAACTTGTGGACGAGCCACAATGGTCATAACAACCTCATTCTTTAGATAATCAGGTAATGACTGTAAAAACAGGAGCCAAAGTGCTATAATCAGGTAATGAAACTAGTCAGATGTCATGAATATTTCACTTTTGTGAATTGTAGCGGCAACTCTATGAACTCACTACGTTTATCACGAGGTCATATTATACTTCATAAGCTGTGTCTGGCTCACATTAAAGGTTAAATATGTATTATAGCACCAGTTACATTGTTGGAAAGTCACAGAGAATGTTTGTTTGTCGTGAGGCTGCTTACCCTGTTGCGTCTCCTTCTTCTTCTCCTGTCCACCGCGTGTCGGGAACGCTATCGACCGCAACAATGTCATTCGTCTCCTGTGTGCGCGCAGCACTGCTTCCTCGAGCAAAACGTGTTCTTGCACGCAAAACAAGAACCACGCAAGCACAACAACGACCACCACTTATCCTCCATGTTGCTCCGAGCTTCTCCCACAATCCTTTGCCGCACTTCGTTCTTGCGTGATGACGTCACCCCCTGCGTCGTTACGCGGCGCTCAACATCCCGCCCACTTTTTACGCTCCTCTCTGCAGTGGAGACGCGATCCAAAATTTCAGTCGGGGTTAGTGCTTCCGAACTGCTCCGAACCGCTCCGCTCCGGCCCGGCACTTGTGTGCGGTGGAGACGGGGCTTAAGCCTTACTTGGTCGGACGAGCGTGAACGTCCTTCCGTGGCCGGTTAATGTCCATCGATTTCCTACCGCGGACTGGTTTCTCTGGCATCCCAGAGAAATGAACCTGAACTGGTCTGTGAACATGGGGAATGGTCCACAGAATGATCCCGGGGGTGATTAGGTACTTCTTGAGAGGAGGGTGAAGAAGACTGGTTGGTTCTGGTTGGCATGCCGGGAGTGCACAGTCGCAGCGCACACTCAGGATCCAGGTGAAGAAAGGAAAAAAGAAAAAGGAAAAAAAAATAATAATTCCATGGTTGGTTCATCCAGCGAGGTGAAGAAACTCCGGGTCCGATCGGCGTGCGTTAACACATGGTCCTTTGTCTCCGTGCGAAGAGGTGCGTTGTGTCCAGACGCACGGTTGGTTTGGAAAGACGTGTTTGTGTCTTTTGTGTTTCGCGGCTGGATTTTATACCTCTGCGTTGTATTCCGGGTTACCGCTGTGCTCTGGCTGACATGGACCAATCCTGAGGGGGCTCACCCCGGAGCTTCCGGCTGGTGAGGGACGTTTTGGATCCCCCTATCGTTGACTTGCAGTGTTGCAACGTGCTGGGGGGGTAAGACCCAGGGGGGAGGGTCATATGACCAATGGCAAATTTTTCCAGGCCTGAGCATGTGGTCTCTTTGTTCTTAAAACGTGGTCCCCCCTCCCCCCTTCCATGAGGTTGAGTGACCACTGGACCTTGGGTCCAACACTAGCAAGAGAAGTGGACAAAATGAACGCAACTAAGCTCAATGTTTTTGGACCCTGAACAAATGGGCTGATGAGTTAAAAAAAAAAAAATCTTTTGTCAAATGTGCAGCATTCTTTAGACCAGTGTTTTTCAACCTTTTTTGAGGTGAGGCACACTTTTTTCTTTGGAAAAATCTCAAGGCACACCACCAACCGAAAATGTTAACATTTTTGACTCTGTAGCCTCTATTAACAATATAATGTCATTCTCATCAAAGTTTTATCAACAGGAATCAAATAAATACGGAAAAAAAGTATTTCTCAATTTCTTTTTTTTAAATTTGTACTCACTCAGTGTGAAACCTGGGCCTGATGGATGAACACAGAGCTGAGATCTTGGTTAGATTCTTCCTTTTAAAAAAACTTCTCCATCACTGTCACTGACACAGTACTTTGATACAAGATGGTAGCAGGTGGTGGTGATTAACCACACTGACCTCTGTTAAGTTTCTTTTCACCGGCAACATTCTGTGTTGCCATCTAGTGGTGAAGAATATTGTAATAGAAACAACCCACCAATGCCTAGTCCAAACCGAAGACAAAAGAAAATAAAAACTTTTTTTTTCCACACCTGAAAAACGAATTTTTAGCTCAGTTGGTTAAACCTGACTTCTTCTCGACTAGTTTGAGTAAAAATTGGGTTTTACACCTTCATCATTGCGTAATAACGTGGTACGAAAGCAGGTTAAAGCGTTAAAAAAAGAAGTGAATTTCTCTATTTGGGGCAAAAAACTGTGTGGCCCGTAACGGGGATCAAACCCACGACCTTGGCCTTATTAGTACAACGCTCTAACCAACTGAGCAAAAAGTTTGTTTTTCAGGTATGGAAAAAAAAATTGTTTTTATTTTATTCTGTCTTCGTTTTGGAATAGGCATTGGTGGGTTGTTTGTATTACGAGCTGTAGTTAATTATTTCGTCTAGTTTGGTTTGGTTTGTTGAATATTGGTGTGCAACCATGAGTGAGAAATGTGTTGTGTGGAGTGTCATCCTGTTATGAAGTTCCGGTTACGAGTGTTCATGGCAAAATAAGCCTCTGGTGTTCAGCTGGCAGAAAAGAATTTCGACTCAGAGCAATTCTTCCGTGATGCTCGCCACAGTATTCATACACGATTACTCTGCACCCTGCTCTCACAGCTGACAGCGGCTGTGAGAGTAAATGTTTTTTTAGAAAAAATGTGAAATTGGATTATTTCCCACGGCACACCTGACTATATCTCGCGGAACACCAGTGTGCACAGTGGTTGAAAAACACTGCTTTAGACTATGGTGCCACCAGTTAAGTTCCCCCAATAATCTCATCTGAAATCTACAAACTACTTTCCAATAAATGCATGCCTTACATCATATTTTTCAATTAGTCAGTATTACTGTATATGCGGTAAAATAGGGAGGCGGTATAACGGTATCAAAATTTGAATACCGCCCAAGCCTGTAGTCCATCTTTATAAAGCACATTATATAAATATATCTTTTTTGGTGGAAGGGCAGGTGACGGCGTTGGAAGAGCTTTCATCACGTCAAGGTGGGCTTCAGCTGGACACAGCAAATACAAACCTTCATTAACCTACATTTCAAAGGATGAGAACTTAGGACTCAAATTGTATTACTTTTGTCCATGGTCAGTGCACCCTGGAGCAGAATTCCTCCCATCTCAGTTTTATTTGACTGATAAACTTGTCGTTTTGTGGATCCAAAATTCTGCGCAGCTCACCCAACGCCTGAAAAAAAAGTTTGAAGAAAAATAAAATAACTTTAATACCACACCAAATACATTTGTAACTGATTCATCATACCGATTGTATTTGATTAATTCCCAATAACTTACATTATGCAATTCTTTAAAATATGCATATGCATCCAAGATGTGGGAAGCTCTGTTATCCTCTTTCAGGGAGTCTGAGTCAATGAAGGCTCTTCAGACCTCAAACTCGAGGTCTAATAACTGAGACACATCTTCGTGGTTCCGTTTTGACTTCTTGCACATTTCTTATAATGTTTTGGAATGTCTTGCTTGTATTAGCCGAATATTCTTGAGAAGCACAAGAACATTTCAGTTTTAATAGTTACAGAATTAGACATCTTTTCCACAAACAATTAGCTGCAAATGGTTGTGTGATGACAACCATTTTACAAATTCCATGTATGAACTTACATGAAGTAGAAGCATCATCAGAATTGCTGGCAGGTGATAATGCCAGAGTAGATGCACCACTGGAAGAACTGCAATCAGCATATTCATCATCAGCTTCTTTATCACTTGGAGAGAAGTCAGTGAGCCTTTTCTTTGGCCGTCCCCTGTCAGGTGTTTGTCCCTGCTTTTTTACTGGACTTTTTATATTTTGCAGGGATTTTTGCAACTTGGCAGTAATGCCCTCCTGTTGACAAATACATACATTTTATGCTTCATGAACAAAACAAAATGACCTATAGGAGACATGAATATCTTACATGTTTCACGCTTGTATCATTATCTTGCTGTGAGGGTTAGTGGAACTCAATTGCACAGCAGACTGTCACGGCTGGGAGCCGGTGCGTGGAGCTTGAACCCAAAAGTAGACCTCAAAGCAGATTAGGTGCAATTGTCACAGTTGTATTGTGCAGACAGGGAAAAGGAGAGGTGGAACGGTGCGTGGCACCCCGTGGACTGGGGGTGCGGATGACGCAGTGCGGATGACGCAGTGCAGATGACGCAGTGCGGCGCAGGCGGGAGACCCAGCAGCAGGGACTCTGTGGGAGGAATGCGGATGGCGCACGGGGAATGATGCTGCTGGACGCGCTGCGCGGACTGGGGAACGGCCGCAGGGGAACTCTCGGGGATCTCGGGCATCGGGGGCCCTCGGAACTCGCGGGCTTCTTGGAACGGGGCCCAGGGAACTCGCAGGCTTCTTGGAACGGGGAACGGGGCCCGGCGAACTCGCGGGCTTCTTGGAACGGGGCCCGGGGAACTCGCGGTCTTCTTGGAAGGGAACGGGGACTCTCGGGCTTCTTGGACAGGAACTGGGGCCCGGCGAACTCGCGGGCTTCTTGGAACGGGGCCCGGGGAACTCGCGGTCTTCTTGGAAGGGAACGGGGACTCTCGGGCTTCTTGGACAGGAACTGGGGCCCAGGGACTCTCGGGCTTCTTGGACAGGAACGGGGACCCGGGGACTCTCCTCTCGGGCTTCTTGGACAGGAACGGGGACCCGGGGACTCTCCTCTCGGGCTTCTTGGACAGGAATGGGGACCCGGGGACTCTCCTCTCGGGCTTCTTGGACAGGAACGGGACCCGCCCCGGGGAGGACACTCACTCCCCGGGGAGGACAAACACAGCCTCACCGCAGTCGACAGGAGACTAACCACATGGACTGACGACCAACAATCCTCTGGCCCCGAACCCACCTCACTGCAGGGCTTTAGAGCTTGGAGCAATCAATTGCTTGATTGCCTGCAGGAGCGTCAATCAGGGCGGGTCCGGAGCTGGAGTGAGGTGTGGATCCTCACACAGACAAGAAGCTCAGTTCAATAGTGTTTAATATCAAAGCAATGGCAGAAGCAAAGTCAGGCAGTCCAAGGTCAAAACCAGCACAGGTGATAGTGGAGGAAATCCAGGAGGAGAAGTCGGGCAGGCAGGCGGTCAGAACACAAAGGCAACACGAGGAAAAATGGCATGTACAACTGGCAACCAGAGCTACAAGAGAGGGGAACTAAATACAAACACAAATGACAATTACCAACAGCTGTGACCAGGAGGAGGAAGCATGAGAGCAGAGGGGCGGAGCTAAGGGGAACACAGGAGGGGAGGAGTGAAAACTCTCAGGAAGGGAGGGCTGAGTGAGAGCAGGATGATGACGGTACCCCCACCTCAAGGGCCGGCTTCTGATGGCCCAGGCAGGTCCGGGTGGGTGTCATATAACTCTTGAATGAGGGAGGGTCATGAATGTTACTTGCTGGGACCCATGAGCACTCCTCCGACCTATATCCCTCCCAGTCCACAAGGAATTGGCGACCCCTCCCACGACGACGGACCGCCAGGAGCTTGCGGACCGTATGAACTGTTTCGCCGCTGTCCAGTATCCGGGGGGGTGGAGGGGGTTTTGAGGTGGGGACCAGGGGACTCTCTGTGGTGGGTTTGATGTGGGAAACATAGAAAGAGCGATGGATCTGGATGTTCCTGGGGAGTTGGAGACGAATGGCCACAGGGTTGATTATTTTGGAAATGGGAAAAGGGCCAAAGAGTTGTGGGGTTAACTTGCATGATGGTCCCTGGAGTCGGAGGTTCCTTGTGGAAAGCCACACTTGCTGCCCTGGCCGGTAGGTTGGTGCCTGTGATGACGGTCAGCATAGATCTTATGAGACACCGCGGTTCGAAGAAGATGCTGGCGGGCCTGGATCCAGACCCAGCGGCACCTCTGAACCAGGGCTGCCGCCGAGGGAACATGAACCTCCTTCTCCAGGGCTGGGAAGAGTGGGGGCTGAAAACCATAAACACAATGAAAGGGTGAGAGGCCAGTAGATGCAGAGGGAAGAGATTTGTGTGCATACTCCACCCAGATGATGTTTTTGGACAAGGAGGGTTGCTGGTGGGACAGGAGATGATGGCCAGTCTCCAGGACTTGGTTTAGACGCTCCGTCTATCCATTAGGCTGAGGGTGGTAGCCAGAGGAGAAACTCGGGGAGGCTCAGATGAGAACACAGAACTCCTTCCAGAAATGGGAAGTAAACCAGATCCTGAGGGAGACCGTGAAGCTGGACAACATGAAGGAGGACTAATTCAGTGGTCTCTGTGGCAGAGGGTAGTTTAGTGAGGGGAATGAAATGAGCCATCTTAGAAAAACAGTTAACTCCAGTGAGGACAGTGGTTTTGCTATGGGATTCGGGAAGTCCAATGACAAAATCCAAAGCGATGTGGGACCAGGGACATGAAGGGACAGACAGAGGGAGGAGATTTCCCGCAGGAGGTGAATTACCGGACTTGCAACAGGAGCACTCAGGGCAGGCTGCCGCATACTCGCTGACGTCCTCCCGCAGTTTGGGCCACCAAAAACATTGTTGGATTGAGGCCAATGTCCGAGTGACCCCGGGGTGGACCGCCAACCGAGAAGCATGAGCCCATTGGAGGACCTGGGAACGGAGCACTCGTGGAGCAAACAAGCAGTTATCAAGGATATTATCAGGTACCTGCTGTCTCATGAGAGCATCCGACACTCGCTACTCCACTTCCCAAAGGACACCCCCGATGATCCTCGCTGAGGGGATGACAGACTGAGGCAGGGCGGCGGACTCCCCCTCCTCTTAGATGTGAGTGAGCGCATCAGGTTTGACGTTCTTCTCTCCCGGTCTGAAGGTCAGAGAGAAGTTTAAGCGTGCAAAAATCAAACGACAGCGGGTTTGCTGTGCATTTAACCTCTTCGCTGTTCTCAGATATTCGAGATTCTTGTGGTCTGTCCACACGATGAAGGGTTGGGTAGAGCCCTCAAGCCAATGCCGCCATTCCTCAAGGGGCCAACTTGATGGCCAGTAGCTCCCTGTCTCCCACACAGTAGTTCCTCTCGGCATCTGAAAGGCAACGAGAAAAGAATGCACACGGGTGAAGACGGCCATTGGAAACTGACCTCTGTGACAGGACTGCCCCCACGCCCAAATCAGAGGCGTCGACCTCCACCTCAAATTGCCTCTCGGGATCTGGTTGAACAAGAATGAGGGCCCAAAGGGCCACTCATAGTGGCCGGAGGAGGTATTGAAGGATGTCTTCCAGTCATCGCCCTCACGTACCAAATGGTAAGGATTCTTGAGGACAAGTTTGGTAAAACAGTTGGCGTCTTTGAGGAGCTCAAACGCAGATATCATGAGTGGCAGAGGATAGCGGTTCTTAACAGTTATGGCGTTTAGGGCTTGATAGTCAATACGAGGTCTCAAAGACCCTGAAACAGCTATTATCCAATTCAAAACTATTGAATTGGCATGCTCAGTGCTGGACCTCAGATTTGCCCCAAGGCCAGTTTTTTGTATGACATTAATGATGGAAGTATTTTCAAAACCCACCCACTCTTTTCAAAAAAGAACTCTGCTTTACAACTGACACTGTACTCCAATGAGATTTAAATTTGTAACTCCCTAGGGTCACCTGCAAGTATAAATAAATTACTAATGTTTTATTACACTTTAGGCAACATAGACCCGCAGTTTCGATCAAAGCTGGCTTCAATCAGACTTCTCACAATCGCAAAGTCTAAGGACATAGATGAGTGTGGGGTAGATATTATACTACGGAGAATCGATGAGGACTTGAAGATACTGTATGATGGCATTAAGATTGACACGGTGAATGGGGAGTTTGATTTAAATGGAGCAAATGTTGCTGTGTGCGGAGACACTCTTGCCCAGCATGAGCTTGCAGGGTTTAAGGAAGAAGTCAGTTTTGCATACAGATGTCGTCATTGTGAGTGTACTTTTGATGAAATGCAAGCAAATTTCAATGAAATGAGTTTCACCAGACGGACATTGGATGGACACATTAGGCAGTTCATTGAAATACAAAGGGCAACTACTGAATTCTTAAAATCCTCGCTCAAAACGACCTTTAGCATAAACAGACAAAGCAAGTTAGATGATTTCCCATGTGTTAATCTAATAGAGCAAATGCCACAGGAAAGAGTGGCACCAATGGAAATTAAGTGTGTGTTGAAATACCTCATTGCTAATATAGCTCGTTGCTAATATTGAGCATTTACATTCAAAGGTTGTAGATTTTTGGGGGATTGAAGATGCAGTACATCATACTGTTAGAGTAAAGTGGCTTATTTTACATGGTAGCAAATTCATCTCTTTCAGCAAATGATTCAAACCCTACCTTTGGACTTATAAAAAACATTTTTGTTGTTAATATCAGGTGTATGAAACCTTGGGTTTTAACAAAGACTTTTTTGCCTATGAAGTTGCGATACTTAACGTTGCCCAAGCCAATGAACTGACTGATGTTGAAAACCTACTTGATAATATGTCTTATTACCAAGTTCATTTCAAAAACAGTGTCTTTGTTATGACAAAATATAACCTTGAAGATGTCATTGCTTTAAAAACTTAAGGTAAATATATGTTCAAATGATATGGGAATGACTTTCTTATTTCAAGAAAAAATGGGAATGTTTCTTATTTTGAGAAAGATTTTTGTTCTGAAAACAATTTTTTGCTTAAAATAAATATAAAATGGCTAACTTTTAGATATACAGACTAAATAAGAACAAAAAGTAATATTTACTTGAAACAAGTCTATTTATCTAACACATGAAACTGGAAACGAGCTTGTAATGCTCCAAACAAGATGCAGAAGATAATTTGGCTAGATTTAAGGAAATACATTTTGTAAAGCTACAAGAAATTTGCAGTGCATACTCACAACCAGGTGCTCCAGGGTTCATGGTTCCACGTGTGTTTTGTGGATCTGGAGAAGGCGTTCGACTGCATCCCTCGGGACGTCCTGTGGGGGGTGCTCTGGGAGTATGGAGTCCGGGGCCCTTTGTTAAGGGCTGTTTGGTCCCTGTATGCCTGGAGCAGGAGTTTGGTTCGCCTTGCCGGCAGTAAATTGAACCTGTTCCTAGTGCACATTGGCCTCCAGCAGGGGTGTCCTTTATCACCGGTTCTGTTCATTACATACATGGACAGAATCTCTAGGCACAGCCAGGGCCTGGAGGGGGTCCGGTTTGGGGACCACAGGATCTCCTCTGCTTTTTGCAGATGATGTGGTTTTGTTGGCTTCATCGAACCTGGACCTTCAATATGCACTGATGCGGTTCGCAGCCGAGTGTGAAGCAACTGGCATGAGGATAAGCACCTCTAAATCGGTGGTTCTCAACCAGAAAAAGGTGGCTTGCCCACTTCAGGTCGGTGGAGTGCCCTTGTCCCAAGTGGAGGAGTTAAAGTATCTCGGGTTCTTGTTCACGAGTGGGGGGAAGATGGAGCGTGAGATCGACAGGTGGATCGGTGCAGCATCTGTAGTTATGCAGATATTGTCTGTTGTGGTGAAGAAGGAACTGAGCTAAAAGACGAAGCTCTCCATTTACCGGTCGATCTTCGTTCCTACCCTCACCTATGGTCATGAACTATGGGTTATGACCGAAAGAACGAGATCCTGGATACAAGCGGCTGAAATGAGCTTCCTTCGTAGGGTGGCTGGGCGTCACCCTTAGAGATAGGGTGAGGAGCTCAGTCACCCTTGGAGATAGGGTGAGGAGCTCAGCCACCACGGAGGAGCTCGGAGTAGAGCCGCTGCTCCTGCACATCGAGAGGAGCCAGCTGAGGTGGCTCGGGCATCTGTTTAGGATGTGCCCCGAACATCTCCCCAGGAAGGGGTTCCTCATGTCCTTCCGGTAGGAGCTGGCATGCATGATGAGCACTTCAGTCAGTGGAATGAGGATTTGTGTTAGGAGTCACACACCTCGCTCCAGCACCGGATCCTCTCTGGCACTCCTGCAGGCAATCAGCTAATTGATTGCCTTGCAGTGAGGAGGGTCCGGTGCCAGAGGATTGTCTATTCTTCAGTCCGTGTGGTTAGTCTCCTGTTGGCTGCTGCCGCAGGTGAGTCGGTGTTGTCCTCCCCGGGGAGTGAGTGTCCTCCCCGGGGTGGTTCCCGTTCCCGTTCCTGTTCCGACGCCAGAGATCCAAGAAGTCCCCCCAGGTTCCGTCCCGGGTCCAAGAAGTCCCGTCCGGGTTCCGTCCCGGGTCCAAGAAGTCCCGTCCAGGTTCCGTCCCGGTTCCAAGAAGTCCCTTCCGGGTTCCGTCCCGGTTCCAAGAAGTCCTGTCCCGGTTCCGTCCCGGTTCCAAGAAGTCCCGTCCCGGTTCCAAGAAGTCCCATCCGGGTTCCGTCCACCCGGTTCCAAGAAGTCCCATCCGGGTTCCGTCCCGGTTCCAAAAAGTCTCGTCCGGGTTCCGTCCCGGTTCCAAGAAGTCCCGTCCGGGTTCCGTCCCGGTTCCAAGAAGTCCCGTCCGGGTTCCGTCCCGGTTCCAAGAAGTTCCCCCCGGGTCCCGTCCCGGTTCCAAGAGGCCCCCCAGAGATTCCCCAGGTCCCGTCCCGGTTCCAAGAGGCCCCCCAGAGATTCCCTGGGTCCCGTCTCCGTTCCAGCTCCCCTTTCCCTCCCTGCACAATAAAACTTTGACGTTTGCAAACAATTCTCTGTTTTGAGGTCTGCTTCTGGGTTCTAGCTCCACGCACCGGCTCCCAGCCGTGACAATTTGGAACAAACTCAGTCAAGATATGAAACAATGTCCAAGCATGACACCGTTTAAAAAAGACTCAAACTTAAAATATTAACTGAATACAGGGATGAAGAACAGTGAAGAAACTGTAGGGTGTCTTTTACACTGCAAATGGGATTATGCATGGGTGTTTGTAGAAATAATTTTATATATAGGTTTTGGGTGTTTTCAGGCATATTGTGAAGGGGAGCCCCGTGTGAATGAATGTAGATGAATGCATAATTTACATTTTGTGTGTGTGTGTGTGTATATATATATATATATATATATATATATATGCGAGTATGTGTATGTATGTATATGTGATAATTATGTATATGTTTGAATATTGTGTGTATATATATATATCAATCAATCAACTTTATTTGTATAGCACTTATTATACAATGAAGTAATACAAAGTGCTTTAACAAGATTTAAAAACAGTGCAAAGATAAAATACATAATTAAAAAGCAAATGAACACACACTCAAGCAAATGAACACACACTATGTGTGTGTGCGTGTGTGTGTGTGTCTTCGATGTTAGATACAATTATTACTGTTATATTTATTAATATTTTAATACAGAAAGACAATTATGATATTGGATAAGGGTTAGGATAAGGTTGATACATGTTCTTCTTCCTACCCCTTTTCAGGCATGCTAATCAGATATATGAGATATGTATGGGTGTGTGTGTAGGTATGTGTGTTGATAAATATGTGTTGGTCTAATTAAACATTTTCATACATTTTCATAAGTTATTATTTATGAACATCAAATAATGTAAATTTTTTTTGATGTGTGTGTGTACAGTGGTCCATCGTTTATCGCATGGGTTACGTTCTAAAAATAACCCGCAATAAGCGAAACCAGCGAAGTATTTAACTTTTGTTTTTTTTTTACAAGTATTATATATGTTTTAAGGCTGTGAAACCCCTCACCACACACTTTATACACATTTCTCAGACAGGAATGAACATTTTCTCACATTTCTCTCTTGTTTAAACACTCCAAAAGTTTAAACCTTCGTAGATTTTAAAACATAAACATACCTCTGCCGTTTGGCTGCGACCCCAGATGCCTCTGTCGGTGCAGAACGTTTTGTTGACATTGTGGAGTTTGTCAAGAACAAAACTTGCAAACACACAGCACTTCAGAGTCATGCTGCTATCGATCAGACATTGATAAACATCAATGTCTGATCAATATGATGCAATATGTATATGTATATGCAAGTCGAACACATTGGCGTACATGAGACACGGCACGGAGATTGATTGACAAGGGTCTACAGTCCCTTAGCCAATCAGGACACAGAATACAATGTGCAAGTTCTCCCTTAGCCAATAAGGGCGCAGGACACTGTGTGCGTTCATACACCTTAAAAAAATAGCATGCAAAATTGCACAGACAAAAAAATCCACAAAACAGTGAACCGCGTTATAGTGAGGGACCACTGTATATGAACATTTGAAAATGTATGATTGCACAAAATGCATTAAATGCAACATGCCTCAAATGAATTAATAAAAAAAAAAAAACAATATAAACAGATAAATAGTGCTACAACAGCCTACATCTACACCAACGGTAAATAAATACCAGTAATAGTAAAAATTGGACAACAAACCATGAGTCGGATGAAAATGCAAGAAGAATGTAGGCCAAAGGTTAAAACATGTATTTATATAGGTCATGAAGTGGCTCAAGCATATTTGTTTTCATATAGCTTTCTGCTGTAATATTATTGATATAATAATTCAATATAATATATGGGTCATATACATTTTCTTTCCATACTTGGTTTGCGCTGATTGTATGAGTGTGAGATGTAGATGTCCAGCTTCATGCGACAGTAAGAGTAAACAGATCTGTGATTTGTGAACTGTCCTCCAGTTCCCATCCCCGGAGTGGGACACGGTGACGCCTGAGGCCAAAGACCTGATCAACAAGATGCTGACCATCAACCCGGCCAAGAGGGTCACCGCCACAGACGCACTCAAACACCCCTGGATCTGCGTAAGTGTCCATCAGACCTCTAACATGTCGCCCCGCCGGCCAGCTCCTCCTCTGATCCTCCCTGCTCCCCCAGCAACGCTCCACAGTGGCGTCCATGATGCACAGGCAGGAGACGGTGGAGTGCCTCAAGAAATTCAATGCCAGGAGGAAACTGAAGGTGAGGTCGTCCAGCAGGGTGTGGTCTGCTCCTCACCCCTCCGGCCTGTAGAATTCACCACTCCGTCTGTTGATCTCTCCGCAGGGCGCCATCCTGACGACTATGCTCGCCACACGTAACTTCTCAGGTAGGACGGAGCTGAAGGCTGAGGGTTAACGGCCACGTTTCTCTGCAGTATCGACTTTCTCGGTCTGAAATACCAGTGTCTCCTCGACTCATTCTCTGTCTGGTATTAGCTCTTTGGTTTGAGATGCCTCTACTCCTTTAGAGCCTATTAAGCCTCATCGGTCCTCCATTTGAGGTGCTGATCAAGT
Source organism: Blennius ocellaris (assembly GCF_963422515.1). NCBI lineage: Eukaryota > Metazoa > Chordata > Actinopteri > Blenniiformes > Blenniidae > Blennius > Blennius ocellaris. The sequence goes on along the minus strand of NC_137672.1, from coordinate 626,736 downwards.
GCTGCAGTTGATGAGGTCACATCTGGAGGTTCCTTTAAACGGCAGGATGTTCAGACGCATCGCCTGTGTTTATGACAAATGGCAGGAAGGTTGATTTGCTTCAGTGGTGTTTTCCTTTACTTTAACATCCGTCTGAGGTTTGATGCTAAATCCGGGCTTGGATTTTGTGGAAAAGAATGACCTGTGGCATTCATCACCTGGCTCTTCAGTGATCACGTCACACTAGAACAGTTTTAATTAGTTATAAGCTGTGTGTGAATAACCCACAGAATATCTCACATCACCGTCGGTACAATATTTTATGATTCTATGTTTGCCGGCTGGCTTTGCTAACCACTGTCAGAGGCGAGTTGGTATTTTGGACAAGTCAAGGAAAGTAGGGCGGCATAATTATGTTCTACATTTTTAATCAAGATCTGTCCATTTTAATCCAGGATCCATTTTCAAGACAGTGGTGGTGATTGTAAGTTTACCTTGAATCAGCTCCTCATGCAAGAGGACGTCTTACTTCTGTTTAACTATAACGCAGGCAGAACCTGCTGAATGTGAGCTCAGGTAACGTAAAGACAGGTAATCTCATTCTCTAAGTCACTACAGAATAACGCACTCAGCAGCTATTTTACGAGGTAGAACTTGCTCGTACCAGATTGAACATCCTTCTTTTTATTGTCTTGGGTTCATTCAGGTTCTGGAAACAATCCTCAGAGAGTCTTCTGCATATCGACATAACTTCTCACAGTTCTGATGATTTGTGGTCTGAACATCTAGAGCAGGGGTGGGCAATCCTGGTCCTCGAGGGCCGCAGCCCTGCACGTTTTAGATGTCTCCTCACATCAATACAGCAATTAGTGGCTCCTTGTCAAGCTTTCTGCAGAACCTCATCATGATAACAGGTGTGTTTGAACAGGGAAACATCTAAAACATGCAGGACTGCGGCCCCCGAGGACCAGGATTGCCCACCCCTGATCAAGAGTCACTTAAAGGGTCCCTGAAATAATTCTATTAAAATACACCAGTATTTAGCATTATTTTTCCCCCTTTCGAATGATATATGACACACCAATGACAATCACACCACTATCTTGCTCTTGAGCGCCGAACGTCTAAAAATGCCTTTAAATCTCCCGCCCTGTGAATCTGACCTAGTTTTCCCAACTTGCCGTAGTTTTGCGCTGTGACGTATGAGGAGTTATTTACTTCCGCCCACAACAGCTGATCGTAGTGTCTTGTTTACATGTGCTCTGCATTATCGCGTTATTTAGCAGTTTTTTAGAGTCATGCCTAAGCGTTGTGTTGCGGCTGGGTGTTCCCAAATGCCCAGTCCGTCTGTAAGTGTCCATAAATTCCCAAAAGATGAAACTTTGAGGAGATTATGGACAAAACAAGTGCAGCGCACTCGCTCCAACTGGACACCAACAGAGGCCTCCTATCTCTGCAGTCAACATTTCACGGATGACTGTTACGAAACAGCACCCGCAATCCGAGAGTCACTTGGTTTTGATGTGAAGAGGAAACGTATCCTGAAACCTGGTTCTGTCCCCACCATTTTTAAACGGCTTTTTAACGGATTTTTAAACCCAACCTTCAGTAAGTCTTTTTAAAACCTGCTAAAACTTAAGACAAATAGACCAATAAACTTTGCAAAACACCCACTCTGACACAAGGGTAAATACCCGGTCACACACAATATGTGCACACGGGTAAATACCCGGTCACGCACAATATGTGCACACGGGTAAATACCCGGTCACGCACAATATGTGCACACGGGTAAATACCCGGTCACGCACAATATGTGCACACGGGTAAATACCCGGTCACGCACAATATGTACTCACGGGTAAATACCCGGTCACGCACAATATGTGCACACGGGTAAATACCCGGTCACGCACAATATGTGCACACGGGTAAATACCCGGTCACGCACAATATGTGCACACGGGTAAATACCCGGTCACGCACAATATGTACTCACGGGTAAATACCCGGTCACACACAATATGTACTCACGGCTCAAACATGTATGGTTGAACGCCTTGATTTTCTTCTAATTCTTCCTCCGATGATTCCTCTCCTTCATCTTCGTCCAAAACCAACGATACGTCGCTTAAATCTTCGCTAACATCGCTCCTAGGTGCTTCTGTATCGCCAAACCCCTCCATTCTTCAATCAGCTGATGTTGTTTTGGCTGGGACATATAACCCCTCGTACGTCATATCCGGTCTAGCTCAGGCGGCTCACATTTATGGCCCGCAAATATACCGTCGTCTGCTGCATCATGTAAAGTCAATTAAAAGGGTCGGAATTCTGACTTTTATCTGGGAATGTTATATACCTTTCGAAAGCATATTTATTCTTCTTTCTAAAGATGAAATCTGAAAAACATTTCAGTTACCCTTTAAGCCACATTTACACGTACCTGTTTTTTGTTGTTATTTCCCCCTCTCCCTTTAAAAAAAAAAATAAAATCTTAATTTACACAGATGCATATCTATCTGGTTCAGAGCTGCTATGAGCAGCCAAACCTGTAGGGGGCAGTGTAATGAGAAGCATGAAGCCATGATAGCCATGATTTGCTTTCTTTCCCTCTCTTCCTCCTCTGGTCTGGTAACTTATGTGGAAGGTAAGAATCCACCAGCTGCAGGCATGCCATGTTCACTAAAGGCTCTGTAGCGGACTGACACAATGCATGCACTGGCGGTCATATTGGATGACAAGATAATACAGATTCCCACTATATGTCCATTAACTCCTTCAGCATCATTCATTTATGAACACACTTATTGTTGTTTCATTATGAAACCAAAGTTGTTCAGATGAACATCAGGCCCCAATCTTCTTGTTTTATTAGAAAAATTGGAATGACGCCAATGACGACGAGGACAGTTTTCCATTTAGTGTGTATTGCAAAGTATTGTTCGTCCAATATAGCCATGTTTCCACCGCACAAAAAGTGCAGGGACGGAGAGGAGCCTTACGGAGTGGTACCACAAAGCATAACTGGAGCCAAATCCAGTACCTGTTTCCACTGTGGAAAGGAGCTTAAAAAGTAGGCGAAGCTTAGCGCTCCGCAGATATAGGACGTTACGACAGTCGTCTCAGACAGACGGCAGATCTGGAGCTTATGAATCCTCTGTTGTTGTTTACATCCTCCACTTTGCACTAGTTGTTTTGTTAACTGTTGTTTTTTGCAGCCACAGAGCTGCAGCTGCAACTTCCATGTTGGTCCCGAAAGAGCGAATGCTCTGGTGACTTGCCCGGAGCGCGCCTTGGCTGGCCATGGCACAGAGCCGTGCCAGTGCGCTGCACCGCGACACGAGAGCCCTTAGCTTTCTGCTGAAACACCGGAGCAGCCACTCAGGCAGCTCCGAGCATCTCTTTGCATCGCGTCTGCCTCCTGCCCGACCACCAGCACCGCAGACGCGGAGCTTTCTGTTCAAACTTGATGCAGTGGCGCTGACCACAGTTGAACAGAACGCTGACCACCGCTGCATCGCGTTTGAACAGAAACCTCAGATACGATTCAAAGACAGACCTGGCGTGGCACACCCCCGGCACGGCGCACTAACGCTATGCTGCAAACAGAAAGCTCCAACGTGATGCAAAGTCCCGAGCCTCGGTCTCCCCCTGCGTCACATCCACTCTTTCACAACCAACCCGAAAGTTGAGCAGCAAAGAAAAGAAAAGAAAAAAAAAAAAACAACAAGTGCAAAGCTGACCACACTAACAGCAGAGGATTCATACAGCCGACACATTAAAATATTGAGAGCGTGTAGTAAATCACTGACCAATCAGCAGACGGCTCCTCAAACTCAGACCCGTTCCATAGTCCCGGGTACCCCGATGGAGGGGTGTCAGAAAAGGGGCCGCCTTTCGAGTGGTTGTTTCCGGAAAATGACACATTCTTGTGGTGGAAGCGCGAACCGTAATGGACTGTTGGGATTTATGGTTGGTAATTAGCATAAATAATTACTGTAAGTAATGGATTACTGAAAGTAATGGATTACTAAAAGTAATTTAGGAAAAATTGGAATTACTAATGAAGTAAACGGTTAGTTACTCATCAGCAACTCCTAGAGTAATTGAGTAATTACTCAAAAGTTAATAAATTATCAAAAATAATTTATTAATAAAAATTATTAATTTGCATAAATTGGTTATTTATCAAATAATAATTAAATCGGGGCACCACCAGCTAAGCTGGAAATAGCTAATACCAAATTTCAGTCTCATTTGTCAAAAAGGGTTATTTAAGTAAAGTTAATATTTCTGTGTAAATATAACAATATTAAATAACAAGGAAGGTGTGAGATTCGAGCACAGACTGTTACAAACCAGTGAATTGTCAACAATAAATACACAATGATTACCAAGAATCGATCAATTCAGTTAAAATGCATTTATTAACAAAAAGTATTTATTCAAAAATAATTCATAAATCATTTATTAAAACACAATTAAGTAATAAACAATCAAACACGAAGATCTAATCTATTAAACAGCAAACACTATGTACAAAGAAAGAGGGTGTGTGTGTGTGTGTGTGTGTGTGTGTGTGTGTGTGTGTGTGTGTGTGTGTGTGTGTGTGTGTGTGTGTGTGTGTGTGTGTGTGTGTGTGTGTGTGTGTGTGTGTGTGTGTGTGTGTGTGTGTGTGTGTGTGTGTGTGTGTGTGTGTGTGTGTGTGTGTGAGTGTGTGTGAGTGAATGTGTGGAAGCCTGAGTGGGATGTAATGACCACGAACGTCCACCAGGTGGCGGCAGGCGTTGGAGGGTCAGTGTGTGTGGGTGTAATGACCTCGAACGGACACTAGATTGCGGCAGGCGTCTAGTTCGAGGCAGTAACCGGAACGACCACTAGGGGCGCGGCGGCGCACGGAGGGAGAATGCAATGACTCGACTTGTCCACCGAGTGGCGGTCTTTCAAGAGATTGCAATCACCAACGCGGCCACCAGAGGCGCTTGGCGCACTCTTTCTGGACAGCGTGACGTCACTGTGCTCGTGCACGGCTCGTGAGCCTGCTAGGAGCGCGCCTGGGGGCTCGCGGCTGAGAAATCCCAGGGACAGTGAACTACACACGGTCACAGAAGCGCATGCAGCAGCGCGCGGCTGCTTTTACGCGATCGTTTATGAGGAGGAGAGGAAAAATGAAAAGGAGGGAGGGAGAAGGGCAGTGGACAGAATATGTTCAGCTCTGCACACTGTCTTGGACTACACAGTCTAGAAATGGTCTGTACAGGTTGAGAGAGCGAGCGAGCGAGCGAGAGAGAGAGAGAGAGAGAGGAGGTTCGCGTGGATGTAAATCCAACGCGCAGACACAGATTGGTTGAAACAGGGATCGGCGTCCCTGACTTCAACACAATAATAAAACACACAGCAATATTACAGTCACGTTATTCTCATTGCCTGCCCAGACTCTAAGCCTTACTCAGTTTGACGAGGGTGAACGTGCTGCCGGCGGCCGGGGAAAGTGCGTTGATTTCCCGGCTGGAGCTTGTTTTTCTCTCTGGCGTCCCAGGTAAACAAGCTCAACTGGTCTGTGGACAGGGAAAGGTCCACAGGATGATCCGAGGAGGATCAAGCGCTTCTTTTGAGGAGGGGGGAGAAGAAGCGGCTTCAGGTCTGCATGCGGGAGGAGTGTGCGCTGGCAGCTGCACACTCGGACTCCGGTGAAGAAGAAAAAAAAGGAAAAAGGGAAAAGTAGAAGTAGTTCCACGGTGGTTGTCGGCTCGTCCGGCCGGGTGTGGAACTCCGGCCAGGTCAGCGGGCACACGTGGCACTTCGTCTCCGTGCGAAACGGATGCGTCCGTCTTTACGCAGGTTTCAACATTGGAGAGGCAGAAATCACCCCGGCGGGGGTGTTTTATACCTCTTGTTGTGGTTTCGTGTTACCGGTCGGCTCTGGGTCATGTGGACCAATCCTGACGGAGGGCCCGCCCTGGACATTCCAGCTGGTGAGGGGGAGCTCTCGTGCGCCCCCTGCCGTTGGCCTCCAGTATTGCACCATGAAGGGGGGGTGTCCCGGGGGATCACATGACCAACGGGACTTTTTCAGTTGTAGGCATGTGGTCCTTTGTTCTCAAAACGTGGTCTCCCCTCCCCCTTCCATGAGGTTGAGTGGCCCCCAACAGACTATACCTGTCCATTCCAGCACTTTTTGTGCGGTAGAAACGGGGCTTTAGGCGACGGAATAACCATGTCGTTCCATGTCCCATCACACCATCATTCAATCAATCAATAAATAATAAACGTGGACTCTCAGTGTGTCCACTATTTGTTTTAATCTAAAAAGTAAATTTGTAGCTGCTGAGATGACTCAAACTGCATGTTCCTTACTAATCACCAGGTTTTACAGTGTGTGTGTGTGTGTGTGTGTGTGTGTGTGTGTGTGTGTGTGTGTGTGTGTGTGTGTGTGTGTGTGTGTGTGTGTGTGTGTGTGTGTGTGTGTGTGTGTGTGTGTGTGTGTGTGTGTGTGTGTGTGTGTGTGTGTGTGTGTCCACTGATGTTCTTCATTGTTATCATTGTCTCTGCAGCAGCCAAGAGTTTGCTGAACAAAAAGCCGGATGGAATCAAAGTAAGTGCGCCTCCTGTGGTTTGTGTTTCTGCTCCTGTGTGTGTCGGGGGGGTTGTATTTCTACTTTCTGCCTCAAGAGCTCACCCTGGGTTAGCAGGTTTGTGATCCACACTGATGAGCTCCTCTCTCGACGTCTGAGGACAAATTTAGGTCTGAAAGCCAAATTGTCATAGAAAGTCATCTTCATGCTTCCCATTGAACAAAGAGGAAAGTTTCAATAATGCAGTTAAAACTGCATTCTCGTTCATTCCAACAGTCGAGCAGCTCAAAGGAGAATAAAATAATTAAAAGTAGCAGATCCAACAAACAACATGAAAACAGTTTGTGATGTTATATTATTACCTCTGATCTGCAGAATTCAGCGAATCAGCAGATCAGAAATGGTTCAGTTTAACAATCATATTTACTTAAAGATTTGATCCAGCAATGAACATTGAGGCGCTGTCAGTCAGAGTTCAGAATATTTAAAGACAAAGGACTTCTAGTTTCCAGATGGACTCTTCCAGAGTTTAAAGCGGAAGACAACAGTTTGACGCTGATGCTCCCGTCTTCTTCTCACAGTTGGTTCATTTGGAACCTACACAGTCCCACAAAGTGCTTTAGGTTTTCTTTATCGGTCCAGACCAGGTCCAGACAGGAAAGGCTGAAATGTTTTAAACTAAGTCCTGGACCTGCTGATGAACTGAGGCCACAGAGACGCCAAGCAGAGTGTTGCCGGTGGATGAATCTAAAGAGCGAGTCTCTGCTGCCGTCAGCTGTGGAAAATGAACAACTTGTTTTCACTCTCCTTCTGAAGGCTGATATTAAAGGAGAAACATCTTCAGGAGCAGACTGGATGAATCTGGATTGTGGATAGTCTTCAAACGTTATTCCAACTGTTGGAAGTTCTGGAAAAAGGTGCTTTATAAGCCATGAATCGTATTTTATAGGTCCATGGGTAAATGTTCTGTCCACAAACGTCAAACATTTTCAATTTCTTCAGTAACATGTGGAACATGTGGAGTGGAGTTTCAGTTTCCAGGGTGTAGTTATTGATCCAACACCCGGACGAAGGGAGAATCGCCAACATTGGTTCCAAATGTGCGTCACCTTCATCTTCACTGCTTCAGCAACCTCAACATGCTTCACTCTGTTCGTCACATTCATCCAGTCACACACCAGTCGACGCCGCCACTGAAAACAGGCTAAGGCTCCAGATTGAACTGATCTCTTACTGGAAATGTAATGTCAGTACAATCAAACTTTATCTATAAAGCATGTTTAAAGACACTGCAGGGGACCAAGGAGCTCGACAAAGAATAAATTACATGTAAGAGTTCACACTCTAAAAGGAATTAAAAATATGGGTGATAAGACATTAAAAACACAAGTAAAAACCACCTGGGATAAAAAGTCAACAGCTCACATGAAGTGGAAGGCCAAAGAGAAAAAGTTGGTTGTGATAGTTTTAATAGCAGACAGGGAAGGGACCTGTCTGTCAAGACATCCCAACATTTCCAGCTTTATGGCCAGATAATGAAAACGTCTAATGGGAGGATTCATGCTGTTCCGGCAGGAAACCAAACTCTTCTGAAACCCCCCCCCCCAAAAAAAACCTGTAAAGTTCACGATTTCAGTATGTAGATTATTTAACTTCAAAGAAAATTATCTTCGAGAGAACAACTGAACACAGATATTTTCAAACACTTGGAGGAAACGGATTGTGTTTTGTGTGTCTCGTGTCTGAAAATGACAAAATAACTTCAATATTCCAGGTAACAGATGACGAGATGAAATTGAGGGAATAAATCATTAGAGACGTGGTAGTGTTCAGCTGATCGTGCAGCTCAAAACAAAGAACTGAACTGAGCCACCTGGAACCTTCAGTCAGAATCAGACCTTCAGTCCAGCATCAGAACCTGGAAGTCTTTTTTTTAAGTTCTAGGTTCGAGAATTTTCCTCGGCTCTTCAGAGTAGCTGAGCTCCAGAACGAAGTAGGGAAACCTTCAGAATACCAGTGGAACGCAGTTTCACTCCAGTGTGTGACGTTTTCACCAATTTTGACCACTGACGGTGTTTGACCATCAGGTAGCAGCTCAGGAGGGGAGAAAGGTTGAATCTGAATTAAATAGGGCTGCAACTAACGATTATTTTAATAATCGATTAATCGGTCGATTATTATTTCAGTTATTCAATGAACCTGTTAAAAACAAAAAAAACATTTCAAATTGTAGGACCAGTTGATATTGAACGAACCAAACACCAAATATCTTATGATTATATAAAAGCACATAACTGACCCAATGCAAATACATATAGTGTATATCTACATATATACACATGTATATAAGATGTATACAAGATAGTTATTAAATAAGATTTAATGTATGTACTTCAGAGACTATATACAGTCCAGTTTCATCCTGAGTGGACCAGACTGGTAAAATATTGCTATAATAACCTTTAAATTTACACTTCAAAGTTTTTATTTGTCGTGGTCACAGTGTATGGAATGTCATTATTTTAACAAGATCAGACAGTTAGTACTGAAAATTATCACAATCTCAACATAAAGTCAATTTTAATGAAACCTTCTGGTCAAAATACAATGAAATGTCAAAATAAAACTAGTATATATCCTCGATGAGCTCCTTGCTTGGTGGGACCAGATCGGAGGCTCTTGGTGGGTTTATTTTCTCTGCTGGAAAGGGAAAGTCAAACTTTAGGAGAGGCGCTTCACAGGAGGCGATAAATCACATCTCAAAAACATGCACACACAACAGATGCTCAATTGCAGGTTAGCTTCAGGCTAATCTCGCGACGCTGCCCAGACAAAAGCTCTCTTACGGTTCCGTTGCACTGTGTCGTACAGCACCGTCTGTGGGATGGACGCCCTGCTTCGCTGCAAGGAAGCATCGGGTTTGCAGCTTTGTGGGAGCATGGGCACGGCCTGGTCTTTTTGAAGATGTGGCTTCGCGTCTGGCTCCCAGGATCCACAAAAAGAACAAGGGAAAAGAGGAAAAGTGTAGTCCAAACGGTGTGTTCTGCTCGCCAGCGGGCTGAACCTTGGTTTGGTTCATGTGGTCCACTTTGTGCTCTCTTGGCCTCCCAGTGCTGCAGAGACGTGCTCCCTGCTTGGAGACCGAGTTTGAGAAGCGGGGGGCAGTTGGTTGGTCGCTGGATTTGACCAAGTTTGCATTTCGGACACCTGCTGTGTCCGGGTTGGGTTCGACCAATGATAGGGCTTTTCCAACGCTGTCCTCCCCCCCATGCGGTTTTATTACCTTACCATTGTTCTTGCAGCCTGTACTCTTGGGGGAGAACTGCTTGTAGGAGAGCATGGATTCCGGGCCCAACCGTATGTATATTCCAATAATCAGTATTTTGGTTATTTTTGTGTCGCTCAGCTTGAAATGTTCCAGGAAAACCTGTCAGTTGTCCTCATCAGGCAGGTTGTTCTCATTAGGTGTGTTAACAGTCAAATATGTGTTAAAGGGTAACTGAAATGTTTTTCAGATTTCATCTTTAGAAAGAAGAATAAATATGCTTTCGAAAGGTATATAACATTCCCAGATAAAAGTCCGAATTCCGACCCTTTTAATTGACTTTACATGATGCAGCAGACGACGGTATATTTGCGGGCCATAAATGTGAGCCGCCTGAGCTAGACCGGATATGACGTACGAGGGGTTATATGTCCCAGCCAAAACAACATCAGCTGATTGAAGAATGGAGGGGTTTGGCGATACAGAAGCACCTAGGAGCGATGTTAGCGAAGATTTAAGTGACGTATCGTTGGTTTTGGACGAAGATGAAGGAGAGGAATCATCGGAGGAAGAATTAGAAGAAAATCAAGGCGTTCAACCATACATGTTTGAGCCGTGAGTACATATTGTGTGTGACCGGGTATTTACCCGTGTGCACATATTGTGCGTGACCGGGTATTTACCCGTGTGCACATATTGTGCGTGACCGGGTATTTACCCGTGAGTACATATTGTGCGTGACCGGGTATTTACCCGTGTGCACATATTGTGCGTGACCGGGTATTTACCCGTGTGCACATATTGTGCGTGACCGGGTATTTACCCGTGTGCACATATTGTGTGTGACCGGGTATTTACCCTTGTGTCAGAGTGGGTGTTTTGCAAAGTTTATTGGTCTATTTGTCTTAAGTTTTAGCAGGTTTTAAAAAGACTTACTGAAAGTTGGGTTTAAAAATCCGTTAAAAAGCCGTTTAAAAATGGTGGGGACAGAACCAGGTTTCAGGATACGTTTCCTCTTCACATCAAAACCAAGTGACTCTCGGATTGCGGGTGCTGTTTCGTAACAGTCATCCGTGAAATGTTGACTGCAGAGATAGGAGGCCTCTGTTGGTGTCCAGTTGGAGCGAGTGCGCTGCACTTGTTTTGTCCATAATCTCCTCAAAGTTTCATCTTTTGGGAATTTATGGACACTTACAGACGGACTGGGCATTTGGGAACACCCAGCCGCAACACAAAGCTTAGGCATGACTCTAAAAAACTGCTAAATAACGCGATAATGCAGAGCACATGTAAACAAGACACTACGATCAGCTGTTGTGGGCGGAAGTAAATAACTCCTCATACGTCACAGCGCAAAACTACGGCAAGTTGGGAAAACTAGGTCAGATTCACAGGGCGGGAGATTTAAAGGCATTTTTAGACGTTCGGCGCTCAAGAGCAAGATAGTGGTGTGATTGTCATTGGTGTGTCATATATCATTCGAAAGGGGGAAAAATAATGCTAAATACTGGTGTATTTTAATAGAATTATTTCAGGGACCCTTTAAACAGTGACATGCCTCCCAGTAAAGGGTCGCTGCTCACAGATTCTATTGTACCGCCTCCGCTCTGCCTCTGCCTCGCTCTGTTCGCTTTTTTTTAACTTCATTTCGGTCAGCCAGCATTGACAAAGCTCTGAAGATGAAGTAAACGACTCTACAACATGGCGAGTGGCACACAAATCACGCAACACAACAAATCGATGATGAAATTTGTTGCCAACGCTTTTAATAATCAAATTTTATTGATTTTATCGATTCGTTGTTGCAGCCCGAGAATTAATCCGTTTTATTTGCGGATTTTTCTTCTGCCTTCAATAAGATGCAGCCCCACATCCTGATTGAAAGACTGGCCACTGTTTTTAATTTGCCTGACCAGCTTCTTTTATTGATTTTAAATTTCCTCACGGACAGGACCCAGCGAGTGCTCGTGAATGGTCAGATGTCCCCAGCGTCAAGCTCAAACACCGGATCTCCTCAGGGGTGTGTCCTGTCCCCCCTCTTGTTCATACTGTATACGGACAGTTGTCGGGTCACTCAGAAAAACCGGTCCCTGGTCAAGTTTTCAGACGATACAGTCTTGGTGTCCTTACTTTCGGGATCTGAAAAGAACCACGGTCCTGCGTTGACCGAGTTTGTCCAATGGTGTGACAGCAACTACTTGGATCTAAACGTCTCCAAAACCAAGGACATGGTCATTGACTTTAGACGCACCACAGCGCCCCCTTTTGGTAGCAGTGACATTCATGGGGAAGTGGTTGAAGTGGTGGAAAAGTACAAATATCTTGGTTCTTAGATTGACAACAAGTTGCGGTTCGAAGCAAACACAGACTCTATTTTTAAACGTGGTCAGCAGAGAATCTATCTTTTAAGGAAACTAAACTCTTTTAATGTAAATGAAAGCATTCTCTGCAACTTTTACTGCTGTTTCATAGAGAGTCTCTTAACTTTTTCATTTGTTTGCTGGTTCAAGTGTTTTTCTATGAAAGATAAAAATAGACTGCAAAACATCGTCAAAATATGCTCTAAAATCATTGGCGTTAAACAAAAAGACCTAGAGTCCCTATGGAAGGAGAGGGCTCTAAAGAAGGCTAAATGTATCTTGGGTCAGCACCTCCATCCTCTGTCCTCAGAGTTTTCACTCATGCCTTCTGTTTTTATGTACCCTTTCGGAAAACAAATCGTTTTTCCAAGTCTTTTGTCCCCTCTGTCACTGTACTGTTAAATTCTGAAGGGAGTGTGTTTAATTAACATAGACCGTATTGTAACGGGTCCTCTTAAATTCAATTATTGTCCGTTCTGTTGGAAGTGACACACAGTGAGTGTTTGTGATGTGTTTGTGCAATGTTCTGCTTTAAGATTGGCTACAAATGAATTGCCCTTTGGGACCAATAAAGTTTTCTGAATCTGAATCTGAATTAAAAGCCACTTAAAGTTGTTGATGTGGCTGCAGCCTATTCTCATGAATAAACCCGGGGTTCAAGCTCCTTTGCTCAGATTTAAAAAGCAAAACACCACAAAGTGAGCTTCTTTCTCAGCTCTACGATCGAGGTATTTCCTTTTTAAACACTGGTTTGGTTATTCAACACTTTTTAGTCTGAGCATAGTGATAGTGTTGAGCTGCTGATAGCAGGAAATTCCTCTCCATCTGCTCAGTCACCAGGATGAGTTTCTCATGCAAACTCCCCTCATGGTCTGTTTCCACCAACTAAGTGCTTTCATCAATGTGACTGGATGAGGGATAGTTTGACAGCAGCTCTTAAGTAGATTCCATTTACTGAACAGGTGTTGATGATGATCATTCTGTGGTGCTGCAGCCTTTTCAATACTTTCCCTTCTTGGTCAGTCTTTCTTCTCACAGGAACAGAAAGGCGAAGGGAGACTCTGTTGTGTGTGAAAATGTGCAGCTCAAATCTGGCTGTGGTGTCTGTGGTTGTCTTGCACTGCAGAAGCGGAGGATGGATGGTGCCGAACCCTTGAGGGTAGGGATGAGTCGCTGTGGGACGCTAGTGATAGAAACTAGTTGGAGTTTAGATTCTACCACAACTCGATTGTTTGAGGCTGGAGAGATGCTGAGGACGTCAGTCAATACTGAAGAATCATCTCAAACCTTTTAAATTGAGCGCTACTTCAAGAATACCACGTAATCTAATGGACCACTGGACAGAAACTTCAGGAGTAGTTACTTGTACACAGTTTAGTCTTCATGAGAGTATATATTCCTCTTCAAACGATGCCCCGACGCTTTTCACTGAAAAACAAGAAAATTACAAACAGCAAGATCACTCGATGCCAGAGACGCCCTGATACCACCAGTACAATTACAAGTAATAACCTTTAGCTAACCAACACGGAAGTTGCAGCTGCAGCTATGTGGCTGCAAAAAATAAAAGTTAACAAAACAATTAGTGCAAAGTGGAGAATGTAAACAACAACAACAGAGGATTAATAAGGTCCAGATCTGCCGCCTGGCTAAGACGACTGTTGTAACGTCACATATCTGCGGAGCTCTAAGGCCCGCCTACTTTTTAAGCTCCTTTCTGTAGTGAAAACGGGTATTGGATTTGGCTCCCGTTACGTTTTGCCGTACTGCTCCATAAGGCTCCATGGCTTAAGTACTGATACTAATACTTAATAAATGCCCTAAAGCATTTCATAGTAGTGTCCAGTACACAAAACAAGAGGTCTAATTATTCCTGAGGCTTTGTCGTGAGGTCGTCTGTCGTATTTCTCAAAATGTTGTTGACTCCCAAATTAACTTGTTAAAACTGAGAAGTTCAATCTGATCAAGTTTCATCGGCCGTATCCAAAGATGTTTGTAACCACATTAATTAAACAGAGCGTTTCCCCCCCGGTCGTGTACAGCAGCCATGCCAACTTCTAATAAAGGCAGCAACATGGGGAGACTCTTAGTCTCTTCCTGTTGCAAGAGCAAAAACTGTTCTGACATCAGAAGCTCTCAATCTCATCATATTGTCTGTGCAGCCAAGCTGCCGAACAGGACAAGGGAAAAAGAAAAAAAAAAAGGAAGTACTTCGTCCACTTCCCAAAATGGGCATGTGTGGGCAGAGCCAGTCCAGCAAACACAGACACTGCAGATTCTGAAGGCAGCTCCTATGATCCAATATTCAAATTGAGGAAAATCAAGGAAGACCTGGAAACTTTGAATTCAAGGTTTCTTCTTTCAATGTCGTCACAGTCTTTTAGTAACTGCTTGTCCAGAACCTGAAGCCTTAATTTAATCTTTTAACTTTTTTCTAAATCAAGGGTCACCGCTGTAAAGTGTGTTGATATTATGGACTGTGTCATGATGTCATCAAGTCCGTTGTGATGTCAGGAAGGGTGTTATGATGTCATGGAGTGTGTCATGATGCCATGGATGATGTCATGAAATGAGTTATGGTGTTATGAAGTGTGTTATGATGTCATGAGGTGTGTTATGATACCATTGGTGTGTGTAATGGTGCCATGGAGTGTGATATTGTGGCATGAGGTGTGTTATGGTGTCATGGAGTGTGTTATAACGTCATCAGAGTTGGGAAGGTTACTTGAAAATTGTAATCCGTTACAATTACAAGTTTCCTGTCAAAAAATGGAATCAGTAATTTACTCTAAGTACTAAAATAAAAGGTAACGTACCAGAGTACTATTGGATTACTTCACCAGCAAACATAAAAAATAAAGACAAGAAAGAATAGAATGTGTCATCTGCTCAGTGTATTGACAAATCTTATACACAGCAGATACAAATTGCACTTAACAGAACAAGTTTTGAACTATCAAAACTCAGTAACCAATCAGGGGTCTCACACTGATTTTTTTTTAAAGAATCAAAACCACAGTACAAATAAAGGTTTCAATTATTCAAGTGTTAGTCCTCAAAACAATTTCTATTCAAGAAAATGTGCTCATCTCTTTCAAAACTCTCTCTCTCCCTCTCCCTGTCTGTGTCCCTTTCTCTCTCTGTCCCTCTCTCATCCCATTTCCTCGTTGGTTTTAATGTTGTTGTTTATTTTCCGAACTAAATGTAAATGTTTGAAAGGTTTGAGAGGTTGTATCTGGCAGCATAAATCACTAATTGATAATAACTGAACAACCCGCTGGACCCGCTACTTAAAAAATAAAGTTATGGCACGTGTTGCCCCAATTAATATCTAAAACATGAGAACCTCTAAACATATTGAAAATGGCTTCCTACCATCAGCACAAATACTGGTATTGGCAGGTTTCTGACATGTTAGTGAGATATAAAGCAAGTTGACAGAGTCCAGGTGTGTATCAGTGTCAGGTTTGTTCCTTCCTGTCGATGTTTCTTCAGGTGAGACGTTGAGTTCCTGGACGCTCACAGCACTTTCACTGCTGGGAAGCATCATTAGCATTGCACAGAGAGGTTACGAGGTTCTCCCACTTCAAAACAAAATGATGTCGGAGTTTCCAGCCAGAAAATGCGTTTCTTTCTCTGGAGCAGCCATGACCAGAGCAGCTGGCTGCAGAATCCATGGCAACGCGCCAGTGCCGCTAGGTAACAACACTGTGTTGATACGCAATGCCAGTGGACGGCGCGTGTGACAGTTGCATTTCTAGTCTATTCCATCTGATTTTCTATTGTAATCCCACTCAGTAATCCCAATTTTTATCGAATATACCTCCAACGAGATTACACATTTTTTTTATGTACTGTAACGGATTACAGTAAAAAAAAATGTGTATCCTAATTACGTAACACTGTTACAAGTAGTCCGTTACTGCCCAACCTTGAACGTCATGATGTGTGTTACCGGAGAAATTATTGCGTATTTTCAGCACACGTCAATGAAAGTTGATGGTGATGTTGGGAGTGTGGTTACAGTGTGTGTGTGTGTGTGTGTGTGTGTGTGTGTGTGTGTGTGTGTGTGTGTGTGTGTGTGTGTGTGTGTGTGTGTGGGTGATGATGATAATTCTGATTGTTAACCCTTCGCTTTCCCTCAACATCGCTTCTGTTTCCTTCCTTCATTCTTTCTTTGAATGTTGCTGCTGAATTCTTCCTTCCTAACTCTTCCTTGGTTCTGCCCCTCCATCTCCTCCTCCAATCAGGAGCCTCAAACCACCGTTGTCCACAACCCTGCTGATGGAAACAAGGTATTCTGATGCTGCAGCGTTAGCAGTCAAGTCTTTGTTGTGGCTTCTAATGACGATGCTCGTGTGTCTCTGGTCATTAAACCAACGTTAAGAAGAAAACCTTCATCTCTGCATGACTGCTGCATGGGATCATTTCACCAGGATCACCCACACGTCTGTCCTTTACTCTGATGTGTGGCAGTAGACCAGGCTCTGAGGAGAACTGTCATTGTAAGTAGTCCTGCAGTGACGTGATGTTTGGAGTCTGCCACCATCCTGTGGACCGGCGCAGCAGCATGATGGTGGTTGTAGCACACTCAGTGTTTACCTGTGCAATATGATCCAGAGCTGTTGGTAGCTTCAGTCTGTGGTTCCTCTCATCACTCTCATCACTTCATCTGCTTATTCTGACCTCACATTCATATTACTGCAGGTTTTCCATTGTTTCTGTGTCCAAGTGTCGCTGAGCGTTCTGATTGGCCATCTCCGTTTGTCGCTACATCCATCATGACAGCTTCTTTTTAAAACTGGTCGCAATCCTGTTCTTGGAGGTGACATGTAGATCCCGCACACGTCTGCTCAGTGGTTTAACATGTGAACAACTGAAGTCCTACATTGCTTCTCGCTTTTACGTCCATACGTCTCTTAGTGACTGCAGCTACTTTAGAACATTTGAACAGATTTTTTTCTCATGTAAAACACATGAACTGTCATATAGAAGCAGTTTATTCATTATAAAGAAATTGTGAGATCAGACAAGCTCCGATGCCGATCCCAGTATCAGATATCTGTCCGATACTGCATGGAGTACTTGAAAGATCCTTGATACAACCTGGCTGGTACTAAGTGGCATCGTCCTTCAGCAGAAGAGAGATGAGACGACGTGTGGCGTCGACGGTTATGAGATTCTTTAATATGAATGAGAACGACAAAAGTAATACCTGCGGTAAATTATGTTCTGAAAAAATATCAAGAGAAGAAAGGTAGTTGGTAAAACACCTGTAACTTCATTACCAGCAACTTTATCACCAGCACAGGTCGCCTGATGTGGCTCTATAGTTTAACTGCTTTGAGCTTTGCTACATGCCATATGCTAAAGGCTCAGGCTCACACACCAGCGATGCTACATGCTACATGCTAAACATGATTAAAGTGACTGATCCTCTCATCACCAGCAGCTCCGTCCCTCAGTCTGCAGTAGTATAGTGGAGTGGAGAAACGCTACACGCTAGACTGTGAGGCTGGTAGAGGTGACGTAGCATTGACATATAGACTGCTAAAATAAAACTACCCAAGTTGGATTGATATTACGGTGACTGTCAAAATAAAACTACCAAGTTGGATTGTCATTATGGTGACTGTCAAAATAAAACCGCCAATTTGGACTGTTATTACGGTGACTGTCAAAAAAGAAGTACCAAGTCCAAGGAGAAGATGGACTGGAAGTCATGGCACCACGGAGGAAACTTTGTCCTGATTGGCGTTATTGAGCATGTGCAGAACGACTAGTGACCAGGAGCAGCGATTCTGCCGCCCACACGGAGGTGAAGCCTGAACGTTTTCAAAAAGTTGTTTTCGGTGTTTACGAGCATCACTGCTTGTAAACGGAAACACAAATTGTAACCAAAGTTTTGAAAATGTTGTCATGTAAATCGGGCCTTTGAGCTTCAACCAGTCAAATCGGTCTACTGCCATAATGAATCTATACTTAATGACTGAGTTCCACCTCACGGCTCAGGTTCCTCTCAAGCAATAGTTTCACATCGAAGACGAATATAAACTGATGAAGCAAAACCAGTTTGTTGCTTCTGACTTGGAAGGGAAGATCAAACCTGAATCAGACCAGAAAACGATGGTTCAGTCTGTTTACCTGCTCACACTCGTTTCTTCTTCATTGATTTGACAGGAGTCCAGTGAGAGCACTAACACGACCATGGAGGACGAGGACGTCAGAGGTAGGGAGGCTTCCTCACACTCCCAGCAGGCTTTGCTTCTTAATGCTCTAACCTGAGTTTATGCTTTGTGAAGGTGAAACAGTCTTCCATGTTGTTTACTCTGCATGTTGGGATGTTTCCATCGCGTGAAGATAACCAGTCTGACCCAAACTGAATGATAAGTGCTTGTGTGAGAGAGTGAAAGTTTGTTTTGGGTCATTTGAGTTTCTGGCCACATCAACACTGACAGTTTGCATTCAGATATTCAGCTTTTTATTAGAGGAAATACAAGGGTACCATATTTTCCAGACTATGAGTGGCTTCAGAGTATGTTACATAAGTCCAAAAATGTGTCACGAAGAGTAAAAGTCACAGTTCTTAAGAAAGTTACTTCACAAAATCCAAGAAAAGACATTTCGTGTGGGAAGGGAAGTTTTTCTGTCTTGGTTTGGTTTTCTGTTTGAACATGACTATTAGTGGACATTTTGATCCATTTTCACATCCTGCCATCTCCACTGCCAAATGATTTTACCAGTCTGTCACTAGATTCACACTCTTCTGCCGTTTCTCTGCAACACTTCGACCCGTGGGGGTGTCAGCTGTGAGGGGAGCTACGCTAATGCTTTTAATGGCTGAGCCTGGTCTCTACCTGCGCATGTGAGCCGTCCCCACGTTAAGCTAACCGCTATTTGATGGCTAAGTTAGCAGCTGATTGATGGCTAAGCTAAAAGCTGTACATATTTCTTGGAACCTGTTCACATGGCAACAACTCAAGTGAAAATGCAAAACTTTCATAGTTTTGTGTTCCGAGGCCTCGAGTGCGATTCGATGGTTTCCTGCAGAGAAATATTCTCGGTCACGTTACAAGTTGATGCTTCCAGGTGGAGACTGGAGATGAACGGGATCTTTCACAAAGTTGTTGTCGAGCTGCTCAGGCCTTGATTGAAGAACAATCTAAGAGGACTAATGTGACTTCAGTGGTTGTTGTCTAACATTTGAGTTCTTTGTTGACTGAAGTTGTTCATCAGGAGACTAAAAGCAGAAGTCATCTCTGTCGACCTGCAGCCTTCACACATCAGACAGAAAGCCTAAACGTAAAGTAAACATTCATTCTTCCCACCTTGTTTTAATGTAGTTACAAAGCAAACAGTATTTTGAAAGGCCTTCCATCGAGGTGAAAAACAACATATGTTGTCTACCAAGTTTCAAAGGTATTTTGAAAAATACTCAGAGGCAGAGGAACTCCATGACCAGATTCCTTCCAGTCAGCTAATCGTCAGTGGTCCATTCCACCGCCTCCCTTCAGCACAGACCACAACGCTTCACTGGTCCATTCTGCTTTTATTAGTCAGAACCTGAACAAACTGTGGAAGTCAAAATGGAAAGACTACAAATGTCCCGGCAAAGATTAATTAATCACAGGAGGAGTGCGAACATGAAGATTTGTGCTCCTCATGTGATTAATGTGAAGGTCCTGTGTGTTCAGGTCAGTTCTGTGTGTTCAGGTCAGTTCTCTGTGTTCAGGTCAGTTCTGTGTGTTCAGGTCATTTCTGTGTGTTCAGGTCATTTCTGTGTGTTCAGGTCAGTTCTGTGTGTTCAGGTCATTTCTGTGTGTTCAAGTCAGTTCTGTGTGTTCAGGTCAGTTATCTATGTTCACTTCAGTTCTGTGTGTTCAGGTCATTTCTGTGTGTTCAGGTCAGTTCTGTGTGTTCAGGTCAGTTCTGTGTGTTCAAGTCAGTTCTGTGTGTTCAGGTCAGTTATCTATGTTCACTTCAGTTCTGTGTGTTCAGGTCATTTCTGTGTGTTCAGGTCAGTTCTGTGTGTTCAGGTCAGTTCTGTGTGTTCAGGTCATTTCTGTGTGTTCAAGTCAGTTCTGTGTGTTCAGGTCAGTTATCTATGTTCACTTCAGTTCTGTGTGTTCAGGTCATTTCTGTGTGTTCAGGTCAGTTCTGTGTGTTCAGGTCATTTCTGTGTGTTCAAGTCAGTTCTGTGTGTTCAGGTCAGTTATCTATGTTCACTTCAGTTCTGTGTGTTCAGGTCAGTTCTGTGTGTTCAGGTCAGTTCTCTACATGTAGGTCAGTTCTACAGTATATGTTCAGGTAAGTTCTTTGTGTTCAGGTCAGTTCTATGTGTTCAGGTCAGTTCTTTGTGTTCATTTCAGTTATGTGCCTGTAGCAGAGAGTTGATGAAACCTTGATTGGAAGCGGGTGTTCTGCCTGACCTCACCTCTCTGCCCATAAAGGAGGAGCTGCCCGGACACATGGAGAGGAGTGGGCTCGGTGTCCATATTGCTGGTCCTTCAGGCTGATTGATCCGTGGTTGTTCAATGATTGATCGCTGGTTGTTCAGGCTGGTTGATCACTGGTTGTTCAGTGATTGATCGCTGGTTGTTCAGGCTGGTTGATCACTGGTTGTTCAGTGATTGATCGCTGGTTGATCAAGCTCCTGGTTGGCTTCAGAACTGGCAGCAGGTTTTATCTGCAGTACAGTGGTCCCTCACTATAACGCGGTTCACCTTTCACAGCCTCGCTGTTTCGTGGATTTTTTTTGTGCAATTTTGCATGCTTTTTTGTTTTTTTTGTTGTTGTTTTTTAAAGGGGTATGAACACACACAGTGTTCTGCTGATTGGCTAAGGGAGAACCTCCACATTGTATTCTGTGTCCTGATTGGCTAAGGGACTGTGGACCCTTGTCAATCAATGTTCGTGCCGTGTCCCTTGTACAGGAATGCGTTCGACTTGCATATACATATACACATTGCATATACATCACCATCTGATCGATAGCAGTGTGACTCTGAAGTGCTGTATGTTTGCAAGTTTTGTTCCTGACAAACCTGACAATGTCGACAAAACGTTCTGCACCAACAAAAGCACCTGTAGTCACAGCCAAAATGCAGAGGTATGTTTATGTTTTAAATATATAAAGGTTTGAAGGTTTGAAGGTTTGGGAGTGTTTAAACAAGACAGAAATCTGAGAAAATTTTCATTCCTGTCTGAGAAAAGTGTATAAAGTGTGTGGTGAGGGGTTTTACAGCCTTAGAACATATATAATACTTGTAAAAAAAAAAAAAAATGAACTACTTTGTAGATTTTGCCTATTGCGGGTTATTTTTAGAATGTAACCCCTGCGATAAAGGAGGGACCACTGTAAAGCAAATGTTTGCTCAGTAAAGTCCAAGTAGTTTCTGCTGTGTCAGCGTGTTCAGGGGGTCTGTGACCTCCTGACCGTCGATCTGAGCGACTGTATACACGTCCTGTGGAGCTGAAGCCTGCAGCCTCATGGTGAACATGCATCGCGTTGCAGTCACCAGCTTCCTGCTGCTCGTCTCCCTTCAGGGACTCGGTGGCCAACAGAAGACTGTGAGCGTCCAGCCGCCTCAGAACCAGAGCGAAGCTCAACATGTCGGAGGTAAAACTGCTCCCTGGTCTCTGGAGTCGCTCTGAAGGGTTCAGGCTCTCTGATGTTCTCTCCTCCAAGCCTGTCTGGAGATCTGGACTTGGTTTCAATGAGTTTCTCATGGATCTTGAAGCTTTTCTGTGATTGAAGTGGTCAACAATTTCTATATTTCATTTACAACCTTTATTTGGAGGGAAATATATGGAAGCAGTCTGTCCAGAGTCAAAGGTGTGTGTGTGTGTGTGTGTGTGTGTGTGTGTGTGTGTGTGTGTGTGTGTGTGTGTGTGTGTGTGTGTGTGTGTGTGTGTGTGTGTGTGTGTGTGTGTGTGTGTGTGTGTGTGTGTGTGTGTGTGTGTGTGTGTGTGTGTGTGTGTGTGTGTGTGTGTGTGTGCGTGCGTGCGTGCGTGCGTGCGTGCGTCTCAGAAAATTTGCTCACAACAACAGCTCTTATTCTTTCCACTGGTTGTTTCCTAGCTTACCTACTTAGCATAAAAGGTAACCTGGATGTTGTCATGTGAAGCCCCGCCCACCCCTCACTCCTGTCCCTCCCACATTCATTGGTGTGGCGTGTGTTGTCACGTCAACGATGTGGTTCGGTTCCATCCTGGACATTCTCGCGTGGTGATGATGTCATTGTCACTTTGTCCAACGTTTTCTGATGTTCTGTCTGGAGGATTCTGGAGATGAGTGACTGTGTGTGTGTGTGTGTGTGTGTGTGTGTGTGTGTGTGTGTGTGTGTGTGTGTGTGTGTGTGTGTGTGTGTGTGTGTGTGTGTGTGTGTGTGTGTGTGTGTGTGTGTGTGTGTGTGTGTGTGTGTGTGTGTGTGTGTGCGTGCGTGCGTGCGTGCGTGCGTGCGTGCGTGCGTGCGTGCGTGCGTGTGTGTGTGTCAGTCCGGAAGCAGGAGATCATCAAGGTGACGGAGCAGCTGATTGAGGCCATCAACAACGGAGACTTCGAGGCATACACGTTAGTCCCTCCTGCTGATCACCACCACACCACGGTGGCAAAAGCTTCCGGATTAACCAGGCTACTTCCTGTCTCCTCAGAAAGATCTGCGACCCGGGTCTCACGTCTTTCGAACCCGAAGCATTGGGCAACTTGGTGGAGGGAACCGACTTCCACCGCTTCTACTTCGAGAATGGTAGGAGAACGAGGAAGAAGGAGGAGGAAGAGAAGGGGGTAGGAGGAGGTAGAGAGAGGATGGAGGGGGGAGGAGGAGGATGAAGAGGAAGGAGGAGGAGGAAGAGGAAGGGGAGGAGGAAGAGGAAGGGGGAGGAGGATGTAAATGTGATTAAAAAGTTTTAACAGCAGAAAACATTGATGAGAAAATTCTTTTTAATGTTGTAGAGAATAAAGAGTTATCGGAAGAAGTCCGGGTGGTACCAAATACTTTGTATTTTCAATTTGTGTTGACAAATTACTGGATCAATAATAAATTACTGGATCAGTAATAAATTACTGGATCAATAAGAAATTACGCGATCAATATTAAATTATTGTATAAATATTAAATGACCGGATCAATAGTAAATGACTGGATCAATATTAAATGACTGGATCAATACAAGAAGTTGCTCATTAAGTTATTGCATTGATGTGATGGTTCTTCAGACTGAGCGACCAGCAGGTTACATTTTTAAGAGGATCTAGGACTCAAACCATCAGATATTTTCTCAGTTTCTACGTTCAGAAGTGCAGTGAATAAGTTCAGCCTGCTGCCCCCTGGTGGACAGCAGTGAGATGACAGCTCCCTCAGGTTGAGTGTCGTGTTTCCTCCGCAGCGCTGTCCAAAGGGAAGCAGCCGATCCACACCATCCTGCTCAACCCGCACGTGCATCTGATCGGGGACGAGGCGGCGTGCATCGCCTACATCCGCCTCACCCAGTACATCGACGCCGCCGGCCTCCCGCGCTCCATGCAGTCCGAGGAGACACGCATCTGGCACCGTCGCGACGGCAAGTGGCAGAATATCCACTTCCACCGCTCCGGCTCGCCTACCGTGCCCACCAAGTGAGGACACGCGCACACACACACACATACAAGCACAAACACACACACGTACACAGTAATCACAGCTGTACTGAAGCAGATTATTCTCTTTTTTATTTGTTTATAAATCTAAATAAAACATAAACATCCCGATTGAAGAGCATCTTCCTCCACTGAAAACATTTTTCAGCAATTTTCTCACTGATGTTTAAACAGTGTTTAATTTATTCTTAACTCTAATCAGTGGTTTTCCTCCCCCTGCAGCTGAGAAGGCGTCTCCTCGGATCACGAACGCCCTCTGGCGGACAGCGAGTCAGCTGACACCCCCCCCCCCCAATCACCAAAAAAAGCCAATTCCCTGCCCTGGTTTGCTCAAGCCCCGCCCCTGCCCTGCCCCATCAGTGTGTCGCATATTGTCGCATATTGTCGCTGCTAGACAGAAGATGATTGGACGTTGCAGCGAGGGGGAGGAGTCCTGTGGGGATCGTGAGCGTGTGCTGTTCATGTCAGGATATCTCATCCGCAGCATCTTTTAATACTCATCTTATTTCTTTTGTAAACTTTAGATGCTTTGTTTTGATTGGCAGAGGATCCGCTGGATCCCCGATGTGACCAGCTGGTGGGAGTCAAACTCGCAGTTGTCTTGTAGTGACACCTTCCAGTGGTCCTGACGTTTTAGGGGAATTTTTTTTAGTCCTTTTCGGCTTGATGACTAATATTTGACATATCTGCTTTGTACTCATGGATGTTCTCGGATTAAATGGATGCTCGCTTTGTTTCAGTGACGTAGAGCAGCGCTTCCTAACCCCCGGGTCCCGGGCCCCAGACCGGTAGAGGTCTGTGGGTTGTTTGGTACCTGGCCCCACAGAGAGAATAAACAACTTGCATTATTCCCCTTTTATTTATGTCGTCAGTTTGAACAATGTTTTATTATTGTTTCATCCTCTGTCACTCACTCTTGTCTCGGTCACATGATACATTAACACTGATGATTAAACCCACAAGCAGCAAAATGAATAAAAAACAGTCAAGTCTGGAAAGTTTCTTTTCAAAGAGGAAAAGGTCCAGTGAGGAGACAGAAGACAGAAGTAGAAAGACAAAATACACAGTGGATTCACATTTATTATTATATTTACAAAATGCCACAGTTTTTCTGTTGGTCGTATCATTTTATTTTGTTGTATTTATCCACCACACCTTAAAGGCCGGTCCGTGGAAAAAAAGGTTAGGTACTGCTGCCGTAGAGGTTTTTTTGATAACTGCTCTTTCT
Source organism: Blennius ocellaris (assembly GCF_963422515.1). NCBI lineage: Eukaryota > Metazoa > Chordata > Actinopteri > Blenniiformes > Blenniidae > Blennius > Blennius ocellaris. Next base: position 601,691 of record NC_137672.1, on the reverse strand, counting down.
GCTTTTCACTTGAGTCTTAGCTTCATGAGCCGAGGTTAGCTTTTAGCTCCTCTAATTTATTCCAACTCTTTTTATTGACATTTTTCAAAACAAATGTAAATGAAATGGTACATTTCAAAAATAATAAAGCCCTTCATGCCCCCCTCCCTTCACCCACCCACCCCACTCAGGTCATATAACCTTAGACACATGGCACAAACCTATGATACAAACATAGACATTCGCACACACACTCATACCACGTAAAGGACAGACATTAAAAATTGGAAAAAAAAAAAGGGGGGGGAGGAAAAATTAAATAAATAAATAAACATATAAATAAATAAATAGAAGAGATCATTCCTCATCAGGATCTGGGGATAAATCAAGAGACTTGATGTACAACAGAAAGGGATTCCATGAGCTCTGAAACGTTTGAGTAGAGCCCTTTAACGAGAACCGGAGTTTTTCCAATTTTAGATTGTAGAGGACTTCTTTAATCCAACGAGCATATGATGGGGGTTGAGCCAACTTCCAATTGTACAAAATGAGTCGCCTGGCCAACAAGGTCGTAAAGGCAACAGAATGTTTTAATGACTTAGAAAATGTGGTGTCAGGGGATATGCCGAATATAGCTGATAACGGATTAGGAGGAATTGTCTGACCATATGCCCCTCCTATAGTGTCGAAAATACTCTCCCAAAAAGAACATAGCTTAGGACAAGACCAGAACGTGAATATGATCAGCAGGCGATTGTTTACATCGAGTGCAGATATTGCTAACAGAGGGGTAGATTTTAGATAGCCTTGAATTGGTATAGTGAACTTTGTGGAGAATTTTGCATTGGATGAGGCCATGGCGGGCGCATATCCAGGAGGAATGGACCAACTTCAGGGCGGAGTTCCAATGTTGCTCGGTTATATTCATATTTAAATCACTCTCCCATGAAGCTCGAATTAATGATAAGGGGTTTGGGGCAATTGAACGTAAGGAGGTGTATAGTACGGAGATGCACTTTTTATGATTGGGGCCCATTGATAGCAAAGTGTCGATCAAAGTTTCCGGAGGGCGATTTGGGAAGTGTGGGAACTGCTTCTTTACAAAATCTCTCGCCTGGAAAAAACGAAAAAGGTGGGAGTTCGGTAAGTCATATTTAGAAGACAGTTCAGCGAAGGATAAAAAGATGCCATCTTTATAGAGGTCTTTCACGGTAATAATACCACGATCGTGCCAAATTGCAAATGCGGGGTCAATACAAGAAGGTTTGAATAATAGCTCCTCTAATTTAAAGGTACAGTATTTTTCGTCTTCAGTCAAAAACCAGCTATGGCTAGTTTTCATGATGTATACGATGACCTAGGCCACCTGGATCTCTGCTGTAATTCCACTTTCTACCACTGGTTGGTGCCATGAGTCGCTCCACATTCATTCACATTCAGAATAAGAACGGGAGAAAGGACCACAAACTACTGAGACTGTGTGGCTTGTTACTGCCACCCAGTGCACAACGGTGGTGTTGCTTGAAGCATACGTATTGTACCTTTAAATAGTTGAAACTACATGGTAAAAAGGGAAAATTAGTCGCGATGGTAATAGAGTGTAAGCTGTAGACATCTTCAAGTCCGTTCTGTGATGACGACCAGTCGGATCCTGTTTTCGTACCATGAAATTATAACGGAGTGAATTTCTATCAGGTTTGTTCTGTTTGAGG